>NW_026732532.1:0-70000 GCF_028476545.2 Physella acuta | reverse complement strand
GTTGGGAGTTAACGTAGAAGCCAACAGGGGTGAAGGTTAGTCTGCCCAGTATATTGCGTTTTTTTTTATATGTTTGGTGGATGAAGAATCGTGTGTATAGTGTGCTTTGATATTATGTGGATCTTGAAATTAAAGGGACGATCTTAGTGTAAAGTGGCATATGAATTTTTTGGAAAGAGAGATGAAGGCAGAGGCGTAGCGAGGGGGGGGGGGGCGGGGGGTTTGGAGCGCAACGGGTGACACCATTTAGGGGGTGACACCAAAGCGAAAAAAAAACAAAATATACAGAAAAATGATAATTTCACTTAATTAAATGATTAATTTTGAGCGAATTAAATAGTCTTTTAAGAGCAAAGTGGACAAATCCCGACCCGGTTAGAGGGGGGGGGGATGACACCATGAAGTAAACCTGCTAATGATAAAGAAAACATGCAACATCCAGCTGAATTTATAACCGAATAGAGATACAAATCGTTGGTATTATCTAAGCACATTTTAAATCAATCACGTGGGGGTAACGGGGGAGGGGGGAAATAACATCAACTCAACGTTGCAATAAATATGCCTGAGGAAAACGGTTTAGTTGAGAATAGTAATAACCTATATGATAATCCATGTATGGGGTGGAGGGAGGGGGGGGTAGGAAAATTAAATAGATCCAGAAGAAGAAAGCCTATAATGCTATTTGGCGCCCTGGGACTCCCCGTGAGCGATACGGCGCCTACGTTCGTGGGAATAATGCAATAGCTATGGTTAGGTTGGGGTATTGTAGCAGTTTCCTGTGTTGAATCACTGGCGCCCCTGAAGGTTGTGATTTAGCGGCACAGGCTGCACTGGGAGTACTAACATTTATGTTTGCATTTTCAGTTGTGTTTATGCTCTATGTCATTGTTTGTTAGGTTTGCGTTTACGTTTCTGTTTGTGTTTGCGTGTTAAGTGTTGCGTTTGTGTTTTTTAATTTTTATTTTGCGTTTGCGTTTGCATTTGTGTTAGTGTTTACATTGTGTTTGTGTTTGCTTTTGCGTTGTGTTTGAGTTTGTGTTTTCTTTTGTGTTTGCGTTTGCGCTTACGTCTGTGGTTTTTGCGTTTGCATTTACGTTTGTGTTTGCATTGTTTTTGTGTTTGTTTTTGCGTTTGTTTTTTTGTTTTCTTTTGTATTTGAGTTGTATTTGTTTCCTTTAATGTTTTCTTACATATAAATAATAATATACAAATATATATATATATATATATATATATATATATATATATATATATATATATATATATATATATATATATATATATATATATATATATATTACGTCACTGGTTCCCAACCTGGGGGTCGCGAAGGTCTTTCTGGGGGATCGCCAACTGGTATACTAAACCTTAGTAATTTGAAACAAAACATAAATATTTAGAAGAATTTTTGAAATTCGGCTTCATTAACATCATTGGAAATGTAATAGAGAAGAAACAAAGCGCACTGTACAAAGTTGTTCTCAGTCACGAAACCATGAAATCTTCAAAACTAAAACGTCATTTGAGACGAGTCATTCGGAGATACAGTAAAGAGGATTAATTCTAGTAAGTCTATTTTCTTCTTTGTTCTTAATTTTTAATATTATAAGGGATTTTCTCGAACACAATTAAGTATAACGTATTAAGTGTTGCCAAGCTTTTATGATCCATACAGGCTGTTGACTCAGATTTCAACCTGATTTTCCTATGGATTTGCTTGCATAGCCTTCGCCCAACCAAAAGCAAACTACAAGGCATCCGTTGTATCATTTTGCAGTTGTCTCTCCTAGACAAACTTCAAAACTAATTTCCCGCAAAGGTGTCCAAATAGTACTTTTGGTAAAGGAAAAAATGTGCAAAAGTGTATACCGACCATGTTAATTTCCATAAAACTATTGTCAATGTATAACAATTCTAGTTTTAAAGCGTTTAGTTCTACATAAATCGCTGTCGAAGTAAAGGCAAACATCACTCGTTCAAATACCATATTGCATATCTTTGGCTCTAGAGTAAAAAAAAATTATTATTCTATACAGTGAAAAAATATAATCCTACACGATTTGACCATTCTCTGTCAGAAGTTATTTACGTTTCCAGAAGTTTCCAGAAGTTATTTTCCTCAGCTAATGAAACACATCTGCCCGTATGTTTGAACTCGAGAAGGTTTTGGGCTATGGTTAAATTCGAAAAGTAATATATCTCTTAAACACCAGCATGGTGCGATTTTGCGCCCCAAGCTTGACGATGAGCACTTTGCGTTTATGTTACCGTTTGTGTTTGCGTTGTGTTTGGTTGGGATTTGCGTTTGTGGTTTTTGTTTTTTTTGCCATTGTGTTTTTGTTTGTGTTTGTGTTCGTGTTTGTATTCATGTTTGCGTTTGTGTTATGTTGCCTATTTTGGTTTTTGTTGATTGTCGTTAGGGTGGTTAATGCCGGGTACGTGCTTATTACTAAACACACAAGTATTGGTTCTTTACAGATAGGTTTATCACAGAGGCTAGCGCAGGGCATGGCCGGGACGGCTAGTACTTCATAAATTCACATGCTTTTTTTGAGAAATCAGATATTGCGTAATGTACTACTTCCATTCTACGGAAATTACTCAAAATGTGACAGAAGGCAGAGACTTAGATCTTTTACTTTAATAAGAAATTACTTTTATATGTGTAAAACAGTCCTCACGTTATATACATGTGTGTGTATGTGTGTGCGTGTGTGTGTGTGCGTGTTTATCAAAATGCATTACTAGACCTTTATCCGATCACCATAAAGCTTTGAAACTTTTCGAGAATACACCTTGGGAGATTTCTTTAAAACAAAATTCGCCGCGTTTATACGATTTTACTCTCATTGCGATATATAAAAGTAAAAGTAGGATGCTGGCTGACATCGTTTATCCGATTACAATAAAACTTTGGGGAGTTGATGAGATGACTCCTGAGACAGTGTATGTGAAGAAAAGAAATCGTATAAGTGGCGTTTTTATTTTCAATACACGGTCCTCTAGCTTGGACATTTTTTTCACCAGTGTTTCTTTCTTACTTGTATCTCCGGGATGAATGGGGGGGGGGGATATGATATTTTCAGGGGGCGAAATAAATTTTGCGAAGGTTGGGGTGGCAGACACTGGTAAATGTGTATTTTTTTTGTACATTGTATTTTGTTTGGGGCGATGGGGTAGGGGAGGGGCGGTAGATCCCCCCCCCTTTGAGATGCAAGAAGGAAACTCTGGTTTTCACTGAAGGCCTCTTTTGCTTTTAAAAATCATGTAGTACTCAAATAGTTTTTTGTTGTTGATGATTGATGGACAAAAATTATTGCGTTCTCATTTGTGAAACAATTATTTAGAAAAGTGATATGTGCTTGTTCACGAAAAAAATGCGAGGATGTCAGTAATGAATTAGATTTTTTTCTTATTGATCAAAATATTAAGATTATTTCTCTTCACTCGATAAAAGTTTCAATTTTCATTCACACTATAAATGTGTTCAAAGATAAATAAAACGAGAGTGATTTCCCCCAAAATTTTCTAATATATCTACTGATATAAGGACAGCATGTGGGCTGGCCAGTCAACAAACAAGCTTGATGGCTTGACCTGTTCCTATAAAGCCCCTGCGAAGCTTTCGGTAGCTACAGCTCTGTAGGTTTGGTCGCCTAAATTATGGCACAAATTGCATTTCTATGTTAATAATAGTGCCCTAAATAGTTCCAAAAATTATACCACTCAAACACCTACTCGCTGTGTATCGAAAGGACCGGGTGATCTCTTAGCCTGGCCGTAAGAAGTACTGTCATCTCCAGTCTGTGTTGCGCTTGAACGGTGCAAGAAGATAGCAAAGAAAAGAAGAATAGCCACCATCATGGTCTAGGTCTTGTATAGCCTAAAGCAAAAGTTTAAAAAAGAGTGTATATGAACATGTGCGTTGTCATCGTGATATGAAACGCACATTTAATATTGTTTTGTTATTTAAAACTAGCCGTATCGGCAAGACCCTGCACTGGCCTCTGTCAAAAACAGTGTTTCTTCCAGACTTCCCATTCCGTAATGTTAAGTACCAACACCCACCCCTTTCACCGGAGAAAATTATCTTATATAAATAACGACTGTTTAACGACACTTTGCATGCAGTGTTTTTTCCAGTCATTTTTCTCCATGAGAGCACATGAAATTACCGGAGGGAGGGACAAAGATGGGCGGGGGGGGGGGGGGTGGACAATCAAAATTTCTCGGGGGCTGACACTGGTTAAACCATATATTTCATAAATTCCTTTTATATTCCATTTTGTTCTGAGGGGGGTGGGTGTATGTGGTAGACTTGATGCATGGAAGAAACTCTGAATACATGTTTTGTGCAGTCACCATGTTACGAGATTAAGATGTTTATCTACATTTGGGTCGTCACATGTATTTGAAGTTATAACTGATACAGCACGTTTGTAGTAGAATTTATCGTAGTTGTCATACAATGTTTTAAAACTAGAATCAGATCCAGCCTAGTATGCAATACGAGTGATTGATTATTTGCTGATATATGTTTGCTTCTTTAGTGATCCCTTGAGACATTTTTTACTCTATTTCTTTAAACACTTCAATAACTTACAATATTTTACATACATTTGCTTCATAAATTAATTGAAATCTATTATTATTTTGTTATGATTTTAGTAGCATTTTTTTTTAAACGTTATTGAATGTTGATCGTTAAAAATAGAAGAGAAGATAAAACGTAAGTTTCCCGTTTTAGACCTAACGGTCCATATGGCACGTGAGGTTGAGTGTATATGTATGTTGAGCTCGGAATAAAGCGGACAGTTTTGTTGGAACTACGCCTAGCCGTCTTTACTCTCTCTAACGTGAGTCAGGTACTCATCGTAGCAACATTGGTTCAGTGACGAACTAAGACACTCGATTCCCAGATCCGAACACTTTACGGGATCGTATTCTAGCGCTCTATAACCCGACCATCCCGTTCCAAAAGTAATAAAAAATAAAACAAAAAACTAAACTCACCACTTTTACTTTGTAGAGCGTTGTTTTGAACATTCACATTGTGATGAAGAAAATGTGGTAACTGTAAAAACATCTCATTTCTCTTCTTCTTCTTCGTTCTTAATTTTTAATGTTGGAAGTGATCAAGTCTATCTGCCAGACGGTTTGAACTCGAGACTTTTTCGAATTTATAAACCATGAGCTTTTGCCGACTCGACCACGCCTCCATATCAGTTAAGGATACGTGTCAACTGGTTATGCGCCATTAAGGCCATTGACTCCGATTTCAGCCTGCTTTACTTTTTGGATTTGCTTCCATAGCCTTTGTCCAACCAAGAACAAACTACAAGGCAGCAGATGTTTGATTTTGGAGTTTTCTCTCTTAGAAGAGTGGCTGTCCCCAGCTAACGAGCCTCATCTGCACGAGGGTTCGAACTCGAGGCTTTTCTGTATACCGACTCGACCACGCCGACCTCTAACATATCATTAAATCGTTACTAATTTTACCTTGACTACCATTAGAGGCGATAAAAAAATATTAAGTTGCCCTTAGTTCCACATTCACGTTGAAAATCCTGTGTCAAACACAACCATTATAGTTGTTAATAGCTGGTCTATGATAACTTCATTGTTCAGATATTATAAATTGACTCAAGATGGAAAAATTTTATACGATTCTAGTACTTACTCATAATAGAATATTTTATGTTTTAAACTAAGGACATATTTGTTATGTCTTTTTATTAATTGTTACGTCCCCTGTATTATGTATATATTATGTATATTATGTTGCGTTCTTGAGTGTTTACTGTGTAATGCGTGATGTAAAGTTAATGTGTAGAACTGTGAGATAGTTAACAATAAGCAGAGCTAGAGACAAGTCAATCCGTGTAGGCTGTTTAAATGTAACAAAGAAGTACTGTATCTGTTGAAGTATTATAACAACACTGAATATAATTGAAGTTAATGTCACCTCTATTGTTTACGGTTCCAGAAACTGTTTTAAGCCCTGGATACTGGGGTGTTTTTGCAAGTTTTAAGGCAGTCTTGCAAACAATCATCAATTGTTTTTAGAATAACTATAAGCCAGTAATATTGGTATGAAATAATAACTCATGGAAGGTGGTCTAAATAAGGAAATAGTAACAGGGTGTCACCTCATTAAGATATACACATTTTTAGTATCGATATATTTTCATAACATTAAAAAAAATATAGGACTATATTCCATTTACCCTGTTTGAATGTTAGCAGATTTATTAAGGTAATTTCAGAGAAATTTGAACCATTTATAGTCAATGCTCAATCAATCATCAACCAAAAAGAACTTTTTATAAAAAGTGTGCTTGTAAGTATAATAATTGGATATTAGAGAAAAAAAGGGAGAAAAATAATTTTATTTGAATTACATTTAACATATTTTAAGTCTATCCATTTTTATAATTTTTTGTATGTTGATTTCTAAACTGATATCACATTTTGAAATGACTGTTCTGGCTCCTGTTCACTGTAATGATGATAATTGTTGCCTGCTTCATAAGCGTTGACTCTTCCGTTCCTAGTAAAATGAAATAACAAAATCATACATATATATATATATATATATATATATATATATATATATATATATATATATATATATATATGTGTATATATAGATATGTGTGTGTATTTAATTATCCCACATCATCCAATTGGCTAAGTAGTAAACGTGATTCCATAGCATCATACTATTTTAATTCTAAAATCAAAATAGATATTTTAAAATCCATATTTATTACTACAGATTAAAAAAAATAACTCGTGTTTTTAACGATAATTTGATTCAGGACATTTGACTTGTTTTACTTTCTCGTGCAAAAAAAAAAATCCAGATTTTTCCAAATATCGACGTGTTACACCTCCCTGAGTCGGATAAACATAGTTGTGCAATCTTGTCCGTATGTTTGTGTGTGTGGGTGTGTGGATTTGTGTGTGTGTGTGTAATCATGATAACTTTAGTTCCATTACAGCTAAGTTGATAAAATTTCATATATAAGTATTATATTAAAATCGTAGATCCGTCTCTACTTCTGAGTGATTTCCGATAAATGGACGTGGATTTTTTATACTTTCAATTTTTTCAAAAGCCTATAAGTTGAGTACTATTTCAGATAGATAAATGAAATTAAACTTGTAAGTGAAAGATATAATTCTCTGCCTAATATCAAATTTTGAGTAACTTCTGTTTACCGGAAGTAGTAAATTTCTCTATTGCCCATTTCTCAAAAAATGCATGTGAATTTATAAAGTGATAATAATATTTTGCACTATTATGCACATTTTATTTGGCGTTCACTTGTTGTGCAATTTTCTACGAGATTTTATTCTTTTTTTAAAAAGTTGTATTATTTAAAATGGATTAAAAATCATGTCTATATCCCGAGTTGCCATCCCCTTTTGTTTCATTTTAGAATATTCTAGAAAGTTTAGGGGAGATCACTCCCGGTTTATTTTAACCATAAGGGAAACATATTGTGCTAATGTACTTATAGATGTAATAAAACAATTTTAATTTAAATTAAAGTGAATCTGACAAAAGCAATCTAGATCTAATTGCAGATGTTTTTTTGTTATATATAGATACAACTAATATTAACATGTAATGGTGTATTTTATATTGATATACAAAAAGGATGGAAGGCGAATGGTAATACATTTATGATAGCCAAATAAACATTTCGCAACTAAAAGTATTTTTAAACGGACAAACACATGTGTGTTATTGTTAATGAACTGTACTATTATTTAAACTGGTATTTAAAACAAAGCATCTGGTTTCACTTCACAACGCGTAAATCTTTCGCCTTTTACTAAAGATTTCCGATGGTGTCATCCTCAAACAGAATGACTTACGCAAATATCGTCAACGTCAACAAAGGGTTTGCGCCCTTGGATGTTCCCCCTGGGTCGAGAGACTTGGGGAGGAGCCACCCGGACTACGGTTCGGGTGGCTTAATGAAATCCTGGGCCCAACCCTTTTCAGCAACTTCAACTACGTACCTGAATCTACCCGATGAAGATTGCCCAGAACTGTACCCAGTCGACACACCAACTATCCAAGTTCGAATCTCCTCAAAAGGACACCCCAACCTACGCGGACATGTCTTACGACAACGCATAAGTAATGAACAAATCCTGCTCCTCAACTACGGCAGAGCAGATACTTGGTTCTTCTCCTCTACAGCATTCGACGTCACCACGATGCACAATACACACAAAATACACGGCCCTTACACGCTACACTTAACACTACACGAAAAAGATAGAATCAACGGAACCCTTAGGTGGGTACCCCCCACACTCAACGATCTCACACTCATACAAGCACTACAGCCTTACAGCAACAAATAACCAATCATAACCACAATTCCTCACACCAGTAACCGCAGCTTCTCCATACACACTGACAACCCAACAAACATCCCTCATTACATTCAAATTAATTACAAAAACAAATCCCTCAACATCCTAGTAGCAAGCAATGGAAGGAAACAAGCCTGCCAGTTCTGCTCTGCAACCTCGCACTGGACCAATCAATGCCCAGCATCAAATGCACACCTAACAGCATCACAGGATCCAGCTACACCTGCACAGCTGCCATCAACAGAACCTCCTACACCTGCACAGCTGCCATCAACAGAACCTCCTACACCTACACAGCTGCCATCAACAGAACCTCCTACACCTGCACAGCTGCCATCAACAGAACCTCCTACACCTGCACAGCTGCCATCAACAGAACCTCCTACACCTGCACAGCTGCCATCAACAGAACCTCCTACGCCGGTAAACCCACAAGTCACCCCAATTGCGACTGCGCAGATCTCAACTCAGCACCCTTCAACAAATATCCCTGTGCAGCAACAACCAACAGGACCTCCTAAATCTACGAACATGCAAGCCACCCCCACTACGACTGCACCGATCTCACCCAAAACTCAATTCAGGAAACCAACTAGTCCAGCCAAACCGCCAAGCAAGCCAATAACCCCTAGTACGATCACAGCGAAAACACCAGCCGTTAAACCATCTGCATCAACAACTCTCAAATCGAACTCTCCTCTACCATCCTCGCTCTACCCAGTCAATTTTACGTTTACTTTGAATCCAACTCTCGAACATAACAAGCCCAGCACAGATACAGATATGCCCGAATATACAAGTCCAAAAAGGAAAAAAAGAAGACAGCCCCACAGACACAAAACAAACAGCAAAAAATCAAAAAACTACAAAATCAGTATTCGACGACAAAAAGGGCAGATTTTGCACCCAGCGATGCAAATCAGTTGAGGAAGCTAAAATACACGAACGCCATGAACACGGGGACTTCTTACTTTGTGACAAATGTATTGACGGGATTCCGCACACTGATTGGACTTGGTACCTAGACATATACAGGCACTATATAAAAAACCATCCTGAAGTAACGATGTACTCCTGTCACTCTTGTAACCTATGCCTCCCTTTAGAAAGTATAAAGGCTCACACGGAAAGCCACCACCCGCCACCCAAATAATACGCTTCGAAGGTACATTGTTTTAATTATAGCAAACTTAGACGTCTTGAAAAAGAAAAATAAAAAAATGTATGACATGTTTAAAATATGATCTCGGAATAGTGTATGCAATGCCATGTATGTATAAAAAAAAAAAAAAAAAAAAAAAAAAAAAAAAAAAAAAAAAAAAAAACTAAAGATTTCCGTGGAGAGGAGCATAATAATGAGTCTGAAACTCTATTTTTCAAGCCCTACTACTGTAGGGTAATAACATTAATAAATGATTGGTAATTAGAATGAATCAAGTATATCATACAGTAGTTTATGCAACGTTAAAACTGCATCACAGTAGAAACGTCATTATGAAACTATCGTTAGAACTAATAAAATTGCGCCAAATATAATATTTAAAAACTTAACTTTGGTTTAATTAAATTAATTGATAGACTAAAATTAAAAAAAAAAAAAAAAAAAAAAAAAAAAAACAAAGCATTATCTTCATATCTTTTTGGCGTTACAAATCTGAGATGAATTAAATGTTGTTTTTTTTTTTTTAATTTATAACTAAAATAAAAAGAGAAACAAATTAACGCACCTCCGGCGACCAAGAAATTGTGTGTGTTTTCTCCTTACTTTTGTTAAGACTGCTCTTCAATTTCTCTAAACGTACTGTAAAATAGATAACTGATTAAAATCAGTAAATAATATTTTAAAATATAATAATAACAACAAATCTAAAACAAACATTTTAACTCTTTACTTAATGAGGTGTTGTCTTAATTAAAAAAAAAAACATTTTCAAACATATTTGTATATGCAATTTAAAAACGGAAGCTTACCCATCCATTTTTTCTTCTTCCTTAGCGCCAACACAGGAGAATCGAAAAGACTTACTGGGGAAAGTAAAATAAATACAATGTAAGTTTTTTTTATTTTAATTATGTTTAGCTTGTCTTTATTTTATTTAAACGATGTTCGATTTATAATTGTATATACATATATATATATATATATATATATATATATATATATATATATATATATATATATATATATATATATATAAATATATATAGAAATGTCCTTTGTTTTAACTTATAAGAGTTAAACTTTATTTTAACATGTTTAACAATTAACTTAATAACAGTTTAAAAGAAACTTTTACTGCCGTTAATTGATCGAAAGTTAAAAATCTTAACTGAATGTGTAGTTGAAAAACATTAATTTATATATTATGGATACCAGTATTTAACTAAATTAAACTACTTACGACTTTTGAAAATCTAACATTACTCGAATGTAATATATGTGACAAGCAATTACCTAAAAAGTCTGATAAATTTTGTATTTCCTTTTCGATTAGCATTATTCTGTACTCAAATCGTTCTGGAAAAACAGTATTTTGATAATAATTATTTACATTTTATAAGTAAAATTTACTAACTCATTTTTTAAGAGTGAATAGGCCTACATGTTTTTAAATAAAAATAATGTTAAAATGAATCATTACTCATAATTTTAAGTTGAAATAGGTGAATGAGCTCTTGGGTTTTGTCATTTTTGATACACCAGGTACCAGTTATATTCTGCGTATAATCAGGTGATTTCAGAGTGACTATAATGCCGGGCCGTGTCTTGTTGTTTGTGAAGTTAACTTCCATAACTTTTTTATAACTATCGTAGACTGAAATTTCAGGAGGAGTATAGTTGTCATCAATAAATTCAACAGCTTTTTCATCATTGACAAGCAGACAGTGCGAGCCTCCTGTTAATGAAATATTGATGTAGATCTCACATCGTATTCGATCTGGACATTTCTTCACGTCATCACTGTTGTGGCCTTAGGTTAGACAAAAATAAACCATGCAGACAAATTATTTCTCTAAAAAAATATTAGTATATATATATATAGATATATAGATATTTACATAAAGCCATTGCACATATCTGTACATTATGTTTAAAATAAAGTATGCACGTTTATTTTTCCTGAATTTTTAATATATCTTTGCAATTAAATACTCAAACACACACACACACACATAAATGTATATATATATGTATATATATATACATACATATATACATATATATATATATATATATATATATATATATATATATATATATATATATATATATATATATATATATATACATATACATATATATATATATATATATATATATATATATATATATATATATATATATAATATACAATATACAAATATAGTTATGTTCTTTAAAATACTATTTTATACAAGTTATATATTTTGTCTTAATATAATTTGTTCCTGGTTTTGTTTGTGCTGTCACCACACAGACATATACGTAACCAAATATTTACTGTCAGAAATTCACATCCCTTCTTAAATAAACTTCGGGTCTATTAGTTTCAGTCTACTGCCGGCTATTATAATTGTAGTCGAATAATAATATTTAGGTAGTAGTTCACGATTTGTATGTTTTTATTGATCTTATGAAATGTATCAGCTTATAAGGCCGGTACTAGGATCACTCGTTTGCTGGACAAACTAATATGTCTTGACGTGTAGCTAGAAGATCTAAGACAAAATTTGTATCGTCTTTTATTGCACATCGACGCATGATGCTATAACCCATGCTTGTAACAATTATTTTAGATTATTCTCCTTCAACACTTTGATTTTTTATAAGTTCATTTTTTGAAAGACGTGGCCAGCGCTAGCAAGCTCGAAAGCTTACCCAAAGGTCTCAAGTTCGAATCTTAGATTCAAAGTAGGATTAGACGTCCCATAGTTCACATGTTTCTGAATTTACCTGACTCAAGCTAGAGAAAGTAAAAGTAGCTAGGCTTCATGCTAACCACACCATTACCTCATATGCAACGGTCACGAAACTGATTTACTCTACTTTGCCAGCCTATGACTCATCAGATCGAAAGTGGAACTATTTTTTTATGTTTCTTTTGGCAATAAAAATATATATCTTCAAATATTCAAGGAAAACGTAATAATAGTTTTCAAAAATAAATCGACAGTAAAAAAATCTGCACTCAATCTAAACGGTATCCAAATATAAAAGGATAGTGAAGAGTTTAAAAGAAAAGCTTAAAACAATAATAAACATAAAGTCTTACCAAATGAGAAGTTAAATATAAACAACATCAGTAATCCATATTTATGTGGCTGGAAAATCAAAGAAAAATTTAATAATACGATGGGGTTTTCATAGTTGATTTGTATGTTTTTTGTTTACAGAGTATTAATAGTATGTTTTCTATAAACAACGCTAAATCTTTAACTCAGCGATAGGTGTGCTAGACACAAAGTGCTAGATGCAAAGTGCTACAGCGATTAATTATTTATTGGTATCAAATGAGTTTTTAGCACTTATAATTATTTGAAAATGTTTATTTCTTTTTTATTGAAGAAGAAGGTCAACAAAATTAAAATGTAAATTGTTAATACCTTACCATCGTTACTTAGGATATAAACTTGCTTTTAATAATTCCTCTTGAATAAATATAAATATACTATTTTAACAAACGCTAAAGATTTTATTTTTCATTCAGAAAAACTGGGCTCACGCTGTGGATTTCGCCGAATGGGTTTAAGGAAAGAGGGAAAAATCTGCACGTGAAATTTGAAGGAAGGCGCTTACCTGTAAGGTAATAAACCACGAGTCAACCGTCAAAAGAAAGAGGGGGGGGGGTGGGAGAGAGTCGAGGGCAGAAAGAATGCTGGCCAGCGACTGTGGGAGATTTAAATAATGTGAATGCCAGTGCGTGTCTGCGTCTGTGTGCTAATTTTATTTTCAATGGTTCTTAGAATCTGTTAATGGTTGGTAAATAGCTAGTTTATTTCAAAGATTGTTTAATTTAGTTTCATTTTCTGTTGAAAAAAAAAATACACAGGCGGCAGTATTTTTAAAAAATGTAAATCGTGAGTGATCTCCCCTGGACATTATTACTTTCTCGTATACAGAGTACTAGCGTTCCGGCCAGGCCAGGCCTTGCACTGGCATTCGAAGTTAAAGTTATTTGTATTAGCTCAGTAAGCATCATATATACCGTATGTTCCCCGAGTTTGGGAATTTATAATATTTTCAATTTAAAGTATCAGTGTAAATATGGACATTTGTGAAAATATAAACACAAACGTAAATATAAACACGCACATAAAGGCAAAAAAAAAACTCTAGCATAAACCTACACCTAAAAAGGAAACAAATACAGACATATACGCAAACATAAATAAAAGCGCAAAACATAAACGCATACAATGACGCAAAAAATAATGCAATCATTAACGCGAATATAAACACACAGTTAAATGCAAACGTAAACATAGAGGGCTTTAAGAAACGTCTTCTAAATATTAATTGATTAAAAAGGATAATTAGCAAACAGAAGTTCATTGTATCGAATAAGATAAGATAAAGTATGTTATTTAAAATATCTGCTTTTACCTACCACAACAATAAATCAAACAATGGTAGTTATATAATCGTTTTTTGGCAATTACGTCAATTAAAATGATACGTAGAAAAAAATATTAAATTATGAATAATTATTTTTTGAGATTATTTTAGATTTTAGTACAACAAATAGGTGATCAAAAACATTACACAGTTTCCATCAAGTCGAGTTTTTTTTTTACTCCAAAAATGCCTCCCAAAACAAACATACATATGTTATCTTATTAGAAATTTTGACAAACTTTTACATTTTACATCTCTCCAGAACGGAAACAAAATTGTAGTGCTATTGTGTCTGTGATGTCTGTAAACACGATTTTTTTAGTACAATTTCACATTATGTATATGTATATTGTATATATATATATATATATATAATTATATATATATATATATATATATATATATATATATATATATATATATATATATATATATACATATATATATATCCATATATATATCCATATATATATATATATATATATATATATATATATATATATATATAATTATAATAAATCATCGTGTTTGTTTGAGTGGGGAGGTTGAAGTACAAGTATGTGTGTGTTTATGCGTATGTCTGTGTTTGTACAAGTGTTTCTATTTTAAGAGTGTACTTTTGTTTTTGCGTGTCACGTTGAATATATGAGTTTGGCATCGTGGTTTGTTGGTACATGCGGTAAATGCGTCTCTGGAAACGTTTTGTGTACGCAGCGTGCAACATCTGCGCCTATTATCGTAAAAATGTTGCCATGCAAATTTCTTTGTTCAAAAAACTTCGAGTGATTTGTTGAGCCTGGTCGGTTGTCTGTTGGTTGTAACTTTCACAAAGACATAGTTTGGTAGCTACGTTTTGTTCTCAGTGTTTCTTCCAGACTTTTTTCTCCGGGGGGGGGGGGAGGGGGGGCACTTGATATCTTCGGGGGGGGGGGGGGGGGGGTGGGGGAGGGCGGTAAAGATTTTCCGGGGGGGCGGACACTAGTAAAAGTATATGTTTACTATATAAACATCATCTTATTCGGGGGGGGGGGGGGGGGGGGAACGGAGCTACCCCCCCTCCCCCCCCGAAGAGATGCCGGTAAGAAACTCCGCCACCGCCTCGTGACGCCTCTGCATTAGTGTACTCTGCTATGCAAGTATGGCTTTTCTTAAATGATGTTTATCTTTTTGATATTTTTGAATAATTAGCTTAATGCAGTAAGTCCTTCTACCCTAAAAATGTTAAGCCATAAGTTAGCCTCTTCGTTGTCATAGGGGTCGGCGTGGTCGAGTCGGTAAAGCTCATGGTTGCTAATCCGAAAAGTCTCGAGTTCGAATCCTCGGGCAGAAGAGGCTCGTTAGCTGGGGACAGCCACTCTTCTAGGAGAGACAACTCCAAATTTAAACAACTGCTGCCTTGTAGTTTGTTCTTGGTTGGACAAAGGCTATGGAAGCAAATCCAAACAGAAAAGCAGGCTGAAATCGGAGTCAATGGCCTCAATGGCGCATAAGCAGTTGACATGTAACGCTTAATTGTGTTGGAGGCGTGGTCGAGTCGGCAAAAAGCTCATGTTTGATAAATTCGAACAAAGTCTCGAGTTCAAACCCACTGGCAGATAAATCTCGATCCTCTTCAACACTAATAATTAATAATTGCCGGGGCATCTTTTTAAAAGCACTTTTGAGTTTCTTCAGGGCTAAAGTGATATATATATATATATATATATATATATATATATATATATATATATATATATATATATATATATATATATATATGTGTGTGTGTGTGTGTGTGTGTGTGTCTGTGTGTGTGTTTGTATTATATTTATATTTTTACAGAATTATATGTCTTTTTTAACACTAGTATTTCATTAAAATATAAAACCGGTTTGTTTAGTTCCAACGTAAATAATGAAAGCATAAACTCATGTGTTTTTTTGCTTGGCCTTACTTCTACCTCTGTCCGACTTTTATTTTCAACACTTAACAACTACTATTAAACACGTTATTTTTCCTGACCGAAACTACTAAATATTTTCACAGCTGACTGCTTCCACTAAAGTATTTTTCCAATTATTTTATTCAAGCGTTTTCTTTACTAAGTCGTTTATTTTAAATTTATACCGTTTTACCGATTTAAAAAAAATTAATGATGTACGCACAATATTAGTTTTAATAATTTCTATATTACCTTATCTACAATCACATTTTTTTAAATTCATGGCTTGTGATTTTGGTTATAAACTTTGCTAAATTATTGTTATTCATTATTTCATTGTGATTTTTCACTAAATTTTTCCTTATGGTAATAATGTCTTTATAATTTAAATTGAAAATACCAACCTAAGTTTTCAGACTGAACAAATATCTTCTATTGTATATATAGTCTAATTGGCACTCTTAATACCTAAATTGCATCATAATGTGTTATATTTAAAATTTACATTATAATTAACATTTCAATTAAATATTTTGAAATATTATAAATAACAAGTTTTTTTTATTTATTGGCACCCATCCCTGTTTACACTATGTCTGCTAAAAGTACCCTATAAATGTTAATGACTGATAGGATAATTTTATATTTTATTTAACACATGCAATCCTATTTTTTTTCCATAAGCTTCAAGTAAAATTGTACATATTTAAAATGCAAATATCTAAAAAGTTATTTAACACCGTTTACGGGCTAAACTATTTTTATCACCTTACAGTTTATGGTGACCCAGACGTAGGAATAAAGAAACATGTTTAAAAATGCACGGTGGGGAAAAAAGTACACCGCATCCCGAGTCTGTCTTGAAGGAGCATCCGTTTATGTATACAGATACGCGAATTTCTGAGCGTCGTTTATTTGTAAACAAAGCATTTTATGTGTTAACTAGACAAGATTAACGCTATGTAAAGCCAAAAAAAAAATAGTTGGCCTTGGACTTGCAATCCTTAATTTTTTCCCGTCTTAAATCCAGCCCATAATTTTTTTTAGCTCACACGAATCCAGCGGCTCAGGGAGGTTGATGTGTTTTTTTTTTAATTTCTTTAATGTTTCTTCAAGGTTTTACTAGTGTGAAATGTCAAATAGAGCCATCCTGGTTGGCATGACATAAACGATTTGAAAACCACGATCATACTAGACGGGTTGAAGGACAACCCCAGCGTTGTATTAACTCAACGTTTAGTTGTGGTGTTATGAAATTCTATCGGCAATGCTATCTAACCAACTTGTGTATATTTGAGTCTTCTCTCCATGTTGGTGTGAGTGACCTTGCCAACCCCCCGCACCCCCCCCCCCCACCTGAACATCTTGGCTACCGCGCTCTATTCTCCCCCCCCCCCCCACCTAGGCTAAACCGAAGAAAAATATATCTAACAAAACACTTCAACTACCTCCACATATATATTTCAAGTCCCCCACAACCCATCCTCCATCAACCATAGAAAATTATCTGAATAAACCCTGCTGAGCTTATCTGAATGAAACAAATTAAAATTATCTGAATGAACCTTGTTAAAATTACCTGTTCGCTCCATTACGAGCCCTTTAACAATGTTAAACACAGGTAACGTAACGTGCTGTCTGCATGTAAGTTGATCATAGTTTTACTTTTAAAAGGATGCAGTTGTAGCTGTTAAGAATGATAGGATTGTACATGTCATATTTAGAAAAAAAAAATAACTGAAGCAACCAGCTATCCATTTATCAGCAACAACTTTTCAGGTAAGATATTGCTATTTCAACAATTCATAGCACCTTGTTATAGCACACACGTATTTAAAAAGATTTGATGTAGTGTAGAACCAGCTCTGCTCGATTATTCAGTATTTCTGTTATGCATCTTCCTCCGTTGAGAGTAGGGCGGGGGGGGGGGGCGCCCAACGCCTCCCGTCCCGAAAAAAGTAATACAAATTTGATTTTGTATTCACAAATATTCTTTAAACAGTGTCCACGCCCCCAGCCCCCCCCCCATTGAGTTTCAAATACTTTTTTTATTCCTCCCCCCCCCCCCCCCCGCGGAAGTTTTAAGCGCATCCCTTCTCTCCCCAACCCCCAACATCCCCCGACTGGAAATTCCTTAAAGGAACTCTGTTCTTATCAACCGCACTTACAGACCTCAGGGAGCGGTTTCTTAGAATACAAGTTGTAAAAGTTAAAAAACAAGACGTTTTCATAGAACAATTCATATTTAGAGGGGAGTAAGTTCACATAAACATTCTGATATTTTTGGAAACATGAAGCGTTGGGATGGCACTTCCGTGAAAGGTGTGGTTGCACCGTCTGCTGCATATTTTTAAAATATTTAAATAACATTTTTTTTTTAATTTTGACAAAATAATGATAAATCACCATTTCCGGTTACTAAATAACCACAGAAATAGTGGGAAAAAACACGTATATGACCTCTTTATAAAATAACGTTATACTTAAATTACACAGGCACACATGCATACAAACAAAAACAATTGCAATTCTGAGTATTTCCTGCTCAGGGAGTTGTGACAGTTCGAGATTATTTTAAGAGTGGTCTAGCGTTGGAGAGCTAAACGGCTAACCCGTAAGTGTCGAGTTCGAATCCGGTTTCAAGTCAATAGACAGTCCCTGAGTCCACGTTAGGGAAATTAAAGGTGGCTGTGCATAGTGCTGAAAACACTATCTCTTTATATGCCGAGGTCACAGAAACTCTACTTCACTTGTCCTAAAGACTGTTAGGTTTGAAAAGGGAGCTTTACTTTTTACTTACTAATTTAATTTCTATTTTGTGCACGACAATACTGCTCCCCCCCCCCCTGTACAAGAAATCTAAAGACATATGGTTGTGAATCATTGTTACTGCCTATCCCGTTGTTTGCTACTTAGATCTTAGCCCGCCCTAACACAACATTTTCTGTAGCTATTCAGAATGTTGACTAGGTGAGATAACTATATTTATTTTATTTTTTAAAGAACAATACGCAATACGTAAAATATGAAAATACATCTATACAGTAGAATATTATGTTTTTTTTTTAAATACAACTACATGAAATGTATATAAATTGCTATAGACTACAGACATTGGCGTAGCGAGGTCGGGTGTTACCCGGTGCGGCACATAATGGTGTCACCCCCACAGGCGTAGCGACCCATCCCGGCGCCCGGGGACAAACTTTCAATTTTCGATTTACACACCCCCTAAAACTTTCGATTTGCACCCCCCCCCCTCCCTCAAACTTTCGATTCGTACCCCCTCCACCCTTGGCGGGATTCGTCAAATTTGCTCTTAAAAGACTTTTTAACACTCGAATAAATCACTTAAATAAGTGGAATTATCATTTTTCTCTGTATATTTTGCTATTTTTTGCCTTGGTGTCATTTCCCCCCCCCCCCCACTAAATGGTGTCACCGGGTTCGGTCCGCACCCCCACACTCGCTACGCCACTGACTATCGACTATAGAAATATGTAAGCATTTGCATAATGTTCAATTAACTGCAGAATAATTCAGAGTTAAGCTCTAAAAATAATATTTTGATAGTGTACATGTAATATTACACTATATATATATATATATATATATATATATATATATATATATATATATATATATATATATATATATATATATATATATATCTATATATATAATTCTCTTCTGGGAGCCGGTAGAAAACAAGCTGCAAACGCGCTCTCTACCACCCCCACCCTTATATGATCTGGTGAGCTGTGGTTCACTCTTTTTACAAAGAAAGCCGGGTTTAGTGTCGACTATTAGGGGGCAGATAATTTAGTTTGAAATGATTTTAAACGTAGGGGGGGGGGGATGGGGAAACTAAGTGGAGTTTACTTTAACGGAGGTGGGGGGGGGGGTGTGGGGGTGATTATCGTCCTTAACGAGCTACTTATAATGTTTTAAAGAAATATTTTCAGTAGCAGCGTTGGTAGTGTCGAATGCACAAATTATGAATAACTGAAAAGTAGAAAAAGCAACTAAATAGAGGCGTATGATATGCCGCGTGTCGGCTCGTATATATATAATTCTCTTCTGGGATCAGTTAGAAAACAAGCTGCAAGCGCGCCTTTGCAGTCCCCTCTCTTCCTCTCCATAGCTATCACTACCACCCCCACCCCACCCCCACATGATCTGGTGAGCGGTGTTCACTCTGTTTACATTTTACAATCATAGAGACGGGTTTGGTGACGGCTATTAGGGGCAGATAATTTAGTTTGAAACGATTTTAAACTTAGAGGAGGTAACTAAGAAGAGGCTGCTTCACGTGGGGGGGGGGGGTTTGTATTTTTAAGCAAATATTTTCAATGGCAGGATTGGTACTGTCGAATTCACAAATTAAAAAAATTCATAAAAAACGTTTTAATAACAAGCTTTTATGTAATGATGCACTAAAAAGTAGAAAATAAATTATAGACTACTATTTAAATAACTATAAAGAAAAGCGTGGGTCACTTTAGTATCTATTGGATACCTTTACTAATGTTAAGGAAGACACCCACGCTTTTCTTTATAGTTATTTAAATAGTAGTCTATAATTTATTTTCTACTTTTTAGTGCATCATTACATAAAAGCTTGTTATTAAAACGTTTTTTATGAATTTTTTTTTCAGTACTTTACATGTTTTATTTACAATAGAGTTACATGACTAAAAACCATTGCGCGCCTACTGAACATCACGTTCAGTAGGCGCGCAATGGTTTTTGAACGCAGCCATTACGTGATGGCGCAGCTATTGAAGGTGATGACGCGTGTGGTGTGGTTGGCTAGACATGCCTACTAATTTGGTCCAAATTTTTATTAATTCATAAAAAATTAATTAGGCATCCAATTAAGTCAAATTTAGTTTCAGATTGCATTGTCTTCATGTCTTGACCCACGTGCCAACTGTGAATCGTATCGGTCAAGTAGAACTGTCCGAATTTTCACTCCTGCGTTTCCGTCTAGACAGACTGACGAGGAAGTGAGTTAAATAAAAGCTTGTAATAAATTACTGAAAAGTAGAAAAAATAACTAAATAGCGGCGTATGATACGCAGCGGGTCGGCTCGTATATATATAAACTGTAGGTGTAAATTTAAATAAAAGGGATCAATACATTAAAGGTAGCACGCAACATGAAAAGTAGAACGAGTATGGTAAACAATCACATAGCAAAAGTGTGTTATTACATTACTCAGGCTTGTTGCCAGATAATGACGGATGTTGCACCATTGCAACAGGGGGTGCAACTCTTACATTATTAAAGCGCTTGACTTCAATCGCTTTTCTCCCTTATACTTTTATACACTAAATGTGTATTAAGTTTGGTACACTGTTTTTTCTAAAAATCATGTCACCTTCGTTGCGTTATTATTTTAAGAAAAAATTAGAAATTACGAATAGTTACAAAATAAAATAAACCGGGAGTGATCTCCCCTAAACTTTCTCGAATATTCTTATATAAAATAACAGGGGATGGGAACTCGGGCTATAGACATGATTTTTAATCCATTTTAAATACTTAAAGTTTTAAAAATAGAATAAAATCTCGTAGACAAATTAATTGCACACCAAGTGAACGCCAAATAAAAAAGCGCATAATGGTGCGCAATATTATTAGTACTTTTAAAATTTACATTAGTTTTTTGAGAAATCGGAAGTAGCGTAAAGTACTACTTCCAGTCAACGGAAATGACTCAAAATTTAATAGAAGGTAGAGAATTAGATCTTTTACTTACATATGAAATTTCATTTATCTATCTGAAATAGTACTCAAGTTATAGGCTTTTGAAAAATTCAAAGTAGGAAAAGTACCACTTCCGGTTATCGGAAATCGCTCAAAAGTTGATACGGATCTACGATTTTGATTAAATACTTATATATGAAATTTCATCAACCTAGCTGTAACGGTACTCAAGTTATCGTGTTTACACACGGACAGACAGACACACAGACACACAGACAGACACACAGACATACGGACAAGATTGCAAAATTATGTTTTTCCGTATCAGTGAGGTGTGAAACGTCGAGATTTGTAAAAATCTCGATTTTTTTTTTTTGCACGATTACAAGACTTTCTCTATACTTCGTATATACGAGAAAGTAAAAAAAAATGAATAAAAACGAATTATAACGTATTTTTCCGTATCGGAATTGCCAATAAATTCGCTGCAAATATATATATATATATATATATATATATATATATATATATATATATATATATATATATATATATATATATATACTTTAGACTAGGATACAAGAACATATACGTAAACATTGTTATGATAAACAGCTTTTATTAATAACCAAAAAAGTCTATGTTTTAATACATTAATTACTTTTTTTTAAAATGAAATAAATCTTAAACAGTTTGTACGATTTGCTACAAAATAATCAGATTGTATATTTTTCACATCTAAACTCTTCAAACCTTGAGCATTATAGTTCTTTAAGCGTATATATTTAGGTAAACATTACAGTTATATCTGCCCGGTAGGTAAACATAACATTTAATATTTTGTACTCCATAACTTATTTAAAAATAATACATTTGCAAAAAGACATTTTCACATGCTTTTTCGTGGCTAATACTTCAAGTAACTATTAGCTACAAATCAAGTGAACACGTTTTGAAATTTACAATTATAAACTGCATGCTCAAAACGGTTTCATCGTACGGTGATTTACAGTTACTATATCAATATTTGTATCTGAATTTATATCTATAAAAGAGAGAGGGACTGAAAAAAGCTTTTTATTAAAATTTAATCCACTTTTATAAACATTTGAAAGCAATCTCACTCTTTCCTATGTAAAAACAAATGTTTGTTCTACAAAGATTTAAATACACAATTCCCATATGTTGTAATAATGAAAAACTTAACACAAATGTAATAAAAGAACGTTTTAATACTTACGTTTGTTTAATGCTTAAACTCGGCTTGCATATGACTGAAAATTGGAATCCATACAAAAACCCCATCTTAAGGGATGAGATGGGGGAGGTAACTATGGAAAGCTTCAGACCCAAAATCAGTCAACTGGTTTCGTTGAATTACCTTTCTTGATCTATACGATTTCAAGAGTCACCTTTCTTGGTTATACGATTTCACGTTTCCTATCTTCATAAATAAGATTCCTTTCTTGACCTATACTATTACAAAAGCTTCTTTTCTTGATCTATAAGATTTACCATTCATGTTTTTTATACAATTACAAGAGTTACCTTTCCTGGTCCATACTATTTCAATAGTTATCTTTCTTGGTCTATACGATTACAAGTTACCTATTTTGATCTATAAGTTTACAAGAGTTACCTCTCTTGATCAATACCCAGAGCGCGAATGGATCAATGGTTAAGACTACAATGGCGACGACTATGTAGATAATTTCCGGAAGTCTGACTTGTGTGGCCTCGGCTGCTACAGTTGAAGTGGTTTTTTACTCCAAGTTATATGCACCTAGACAACATAACATAGTGTGTGTTATTATCTATTGGTATGTGTGAATAAGTTTTGGGCAGTGGAGGGGGTGGGGAGGAGTGAAGCCCCCCCCCCTCCCCGTAGAGATGCCAGGAAGAAACTACAGTTTTCACTGCAAGCCTATTTTGCTTTTAAAATACCTATAGTACTATAATGTCGTGGGATTGTTGTCATAATTTTTAGTTGTTGATGATTGATGGACAAAAGGTATAGCGTTTTCATTTTCCAAATGATTTATTAGAAAAGTGTTCTGTGCTTGTTCATACAAAAATGCGAGGGTTTCAATAACGAATTAGAATTTTTTTTAATGGATCAAAATGTTAATATTAGTTCTCTTCACTTGATAAGTGTTTCAATTTTCTTTCACACTGTTCATGAATACCAAGATAAATAAAATGGGATTGATCTCCCCCACTATGAAGGATACTAGAGCTATATGGCTTTCCATGAAAAGTCATAAACATACTAAAGGACATGTACTATGACAACCAATGCTGTGAGTGACAAAAAATCAGCAAAGTGAATGGTTCAAGGTACGTCTCCCAATAACTTGGGCTGGTGTCCTTGGACCGTCGCTTCATCAACTTGTGTCTAGGTGGGTGGAGTTTTCTGCGATTGGCCAATTTGAGCGTTAAAGTTCTTGTTTTGGCCAGGTACGCAGTGATCGAATATGCTGAAAGTTGGGAACGATGGTTCTCATTCTATCCGCAAGGGGCGAGAACCGGATTTTGTTGCTAAGGGCGATAATTGTAACTTGCTTTCTAATTTATCTGCCCCTTGTAGAGCTGCGACAGGTAATTCAGAACCGAGAGCGATCCTCCTCCCGTCGGCGATTTTTTACAAGCTTTTATTTAACTCGCTTCCTCGTTAGTCTGCCGTCAGTCTGTCGTCAGTCTGTCCGTCTAGATTGAAACGGCCTATCGTAATTGCAGGCACTTCTAACTGACAGATACGGTTCGAATTTGGTTTGTGGGTCAAGACATGAAGACATTGCACCGTGACATTAAATTTGATTTAATTGGTTACCTAATTAATTTTTTTATAAATTAATTAAAATTTGGACCGAATTAGTAGGTAGTTCTATTCACACACGTCATCACGGCCCCCTGGGGCGTGGAGCGAGGGGAGGAGGGGGGAGGGGGGCTCTACGATAAAACAGGGCAGAGAAAGGCAATTAAATGCGTCATCACGGCAAAAGTGCGTCATCAAGTTCAATAGGCGCGCAATGGTTTTTATTTATGTAACTCTATTGTAAATACATAAAGTAAATTCATTAAATTTTTTTAATAACAAGCTTTTATGTAATAATGTAATAAAAAGCAGAAAATAGATTATACACTACTATTTAAAGAAGTATAAAGAAAAGCGTGGGTCACTTTAGTTCCTATTGGATACCTTTTCTAATATTTGAGAAGAGACCCACGCTTTTCTTTATACTTCTTTAAATAGTAGTGTATAATTTATTTTCTACTTTTTAGTGCATTATTTCATGAAAGCTTGTTATTAAAACGTTTTTTTATGATTTTTTTTTCTTCTGGCCATGGGCTGGTAAGGATTGGTATGTGTGGTAGGTAATACAAATGGGGCCCATAATACTTACAGTGGTTGGTTTGTTGTTTGTTCTCCACGGCTCATGACGGGCTGTGTAATTAAGGTCGACTGGAGCATCAGGTGTTTTGTTTAATTTAAGATGATGAGTCAGCCACGGCAGGGGAAGTTATTTCAGCTAGGTCGTTTTCACGGCTCAGCCTAACAACATGAGTGTAGATATCTTCTGCATGTGGCAGGTTTGGTGTATCGGGTGTAGTAGCGGGTGTTGGTTTATATTCTATGGTCATGTTCTTCAGCTGTTCAAGTATTGCATGCTCGGCTATCTTCAATCGTGATTTCGTTTCGGTAATTCATTTTATACGTTCGTTTAAAATAATAATTCTCCCAGCTATTTGATAAGCTGGTATCTTTTAAACGTTGATCTTCTTGTTTTTTTTTTATTTCTTTGATATTATCCCTTTTCTCTCTTTCAATTTCATTTCATCCTCCCACTGCAACTCATTCAGTCTTTCTTTCTCGTCTAATCTTCCTCTTTCCTCTACTTCTTGTAAGGCCTATAAGTTATATTGGTGTCTTTGTTTTCTTCGCTCCTCTTCTTTGTGTAAGTCCTCTAAGTTATCTTGGTATCTTTGTTTAACAAATGTACTGAGTACCGCCCCTTCGTAGCCAAAATCAATGGCGTACCTAATAAGGGTGGGCAGTGGCGTAGCGAGGTCGGGTGTCACCCGGTGCGGCACTAAATAGTGTCACGCCCCAATGGCGTAGCGACCCTTCCCGGGTACAAACTTTCAATTTTCTATTTGCACTCCACCCCTCAAACTTTCTATTGCACCCCCCATTAAACTTTCGATTTGCACCCCCCCCCCCCACACCCCCTATATTTGTTATATTTATTATGCAAAAATGCAGCTTTTTAATTTGTTTTTCCAACTCATTTTAGCGCCCTACTGAGGTCGGCGTCCGGGGCCATATGTACCCCCTGCCACCCGTTCGCTACGCCTCTGGTGGTCTTGCCCTTCTTGTGCAGCCGTCAGTTGCACAGAATATTTCTTGAGCAGGTAGCAGTAACTCAGAAATATTTTTTTTTTGAAAATTCAAAGTAAACAACAGGAATGAAATTCAAATATGTGAAACATCAAAATTTCAAATACGAGTTGCTAACTCGTGTCTAGTATATACTTAGACGAGCCCCCATGTCAACAGTAAAAGTATCTATTGAACCGTAATAATAGCGATAATCTATATAGTGCGTGATTCAGCCGTTTGGGGGGGGGGGGGGGGGGGGGGTCTGTGCCGCTTCCCTACCGGGAATATAGACCATAGTATAGTATAACTAGACGTACTATCCTTAAGGTCAAGAGTGTCAATTCAATGCTCAGAGTTTACAGCCTTAGTAGTCAACTCAATGCCCGCAGTTTACGGCCTGTAGTAAAATAGAATGATGCAGTATAATATAATACTATCGTATCTACTCCTCCGTGATACACGTGCAGGATGAAAGTAGTACAGTAGGTAACTGAAATGTCTACTCAACGGCCAATTAGAATTACGTCACTGGCAGGAATAGTTTAAGTCAAAAAAGTATTCAAATGCCCTGTGTGCTAAGACACGGGCAGTGTGAAGTTTAATTAAGTAAATCAGGTAAGTTATCGACTGTCACACGGGCTAAGCCACGAACAGGGTAACAATGTAAAGTATTTATGTAACAATACATAACAGCGGGATAATAGATATGGTATTTATCGAAACTACTTGTTACAATGATAGTCAAATATGCATCTCAAAACTGGTAAAGTGAAAATAAGAAATAATTAAGTAAAACCAAACCCATAACACACGTCCCTCCCCCTCCCCCTCGCTGGAATGTCGGGGTCAGGCCGGGTTAAGAACCTGAGGGTTAAGCTTGGGCCGGGAGAATAAATTAGGACAGTTGAACGTTAGCCTTAGAAGCATGTAGTCGTGTTGTGTTTTGTAAAGTGCGGTAGGGCTGTCCCCTAAGGCCAACCTCTATTGATGAACTAGTTATGTTTCCTTAGACCATAGTAAGACTACCATATAGACTGTAGTTTCACCATCTATTTAAGTAAAGTTGTTTAGCTGGAATCATGTCTTCTTCAACAATCAAGTAATCTACTGGGTTTAATTCTCCCCCCTACATTACCCCCCGTATGAATTACCCCCTGTTAATTACCCCTGTCAATTACCCTCCCCCCCCCCCCGCCCAGTTTGACATTACCCCCCCCCCCCCACCATCCGACAGGTTGAGAGTTAGGGTTAGGGTTTGGGCTAGTTCTAGGCTAGGTCTCGGGCTAGGTCTCGGGCTAGGTCTCGGGCTAGGTCTCGGGCTAGGGCTAGGGCTAGGGCTAGGGCTAGGGCTAGGGCTAGGGCTAGGGCTAGGGCTAGGGCTAGGGCTAGGGCTAGGGCTAGGGCTAGGGCTAGGGCTAGGGCTAGGGCTAGGGCTAGGGCTAGGGCTAGGTCTAGGGCTAGGGCTAGGGCTAGGGCTAGGGCTAGGGCTAGGGCTAGGGCTAGGGCTAGGGCTAGGGCTAGGGCTAGGGCTAGGGCTAGGGCTAGGGCTAGGGCTAGGGCTAGGGCTAGGGCTAGGGCTAGGGCTAGGGCTAGGGCTAGGGCTAGGGCTAGGGCTAGGGCTAGGGCTAGGGCTAGGGCTAGGGCTAGGGCTAGGGCTAGGGCTAGGGCTAGGGCTAGGGCTAGGGCTAGGGCTAGGGCTAGGGCTAGGGCTAGGGCTAGGGCTAGGGCTAGGGCTAGGGCTAGGGCTAGGGCTAGGGCTAGGGCTAGGGCTAGGGCTAGGGCTAGGGCTAGGTCTAGGGCTAGGGCTAGGGCTAGGGCTAGGGCTAGGGCTAGGGCTAGGGCTAGGGCTAGGGCTAGGGCTAGGGCTAGGGCTAGGGCTAGGGCTAGGGCTAGGGGGTTGTAGTCCTCCTAACCCCCTGTCTACACCACTGTATATATAAACTCCATTTTGTTCCGGGGGAGGGGGGTGGCTCGGTGGCAAACTTTATGCCTGGAAGAAACTCTGAATACTTGTTTTGTGCTGTAATCATGTTACGAGATTAAAATGTTTACCTGTATTTGAAGATATAACTGATATAGCACGTTTGTAGTAGAGTTTATCGTTGTTGTAATACAAGTGAGTTATTCTGACAGCATCAGAACACAAAACGATACGCATATCTTCTGCACTTTACAGCATAGCAGTCAGAAAGACAATATAATAATGCATCGTCTGAACTAAAATAAAAGTAAAAACCGGCCCACTACTTCTCTTATACGATCGATTCAACTCATTGTTGGCCAACACAACAATTTCATTAACCAGCATAAATTCAACATGTTATGAATATTTTCTATCGATTAGCTTAATATATTTGATAGTGGTATGAATTGTAGACCGGTGTAATCTACACAACACTAACGTATTTAATGAAAATTATTTATTACAAGCAAGCTTTTATTACAAACTTTTAGTGATCTTTCTTCTTTGGTCATCCGTCCTAAATCAAGACTGGCAAACAAGGTTTCGAGGATTTCTTACAGACCAATGTATCTGAAACTTGGCAATCAGAATAGGATATGAGTTTAGACTTAGACTTGGTTAGTGTTTTAAATCTAAAAATAATTACAAATAGTCTTCACATCCATACTGCTCAGTTAAGATCTTTAAGTGAAAAACAAAATGAAGTGCCATTGTGGCAAATATAACGGTTGTATTTATGTTTATGTTGTTGTTGTTTAGACGTACAAGTGCGGGGATTGTAGAGAGTTTATATTAAAAAAATATATATTTATGTTTAATTATTAAATATAGGAACATAGTAATGTAGACAAACACGCTACAAAACTAATTACCATCAAACGTGTCCAAATAGTACCACCGGTGAATTGAAATGTACAAAAGGGTATACATACCATATTTTTTCACTAATCTTTTAGTTTCCTCACAGCCATTGTCAATGTATTACCTTGCTAGTCGTAGAGATTTTATTTCTACATAAATAGCTGTCGAAGCAAATACAACCCCCGCTCTTTCAAATACCATATTACATATCTTTGGTTCAAGAGTGACAATTTTTAGGTATTCTATACAAAGAAATATATAAACTAAACGGATTGACCAATCTTTGCCAACAATTATTTAAGTTTCTTGATACGTAATGTGAAAAATTCTGTTTACAGGCAAAATGAAAAGTTACCTACTAAAAATATCAGATCATTTCTTTATTATGGCCACCATACCTATGCATGGCTGAAGTGATTTTTGCAATCTACTGTCCTTATAGTGGTAGATCTTCAAAAAATATTTATGATATAACAGAACAATGTGTGCGTAAGCCATTAGTACATGTGTTACAAATTTAAATTTACATAAAGAAATAATCTAATCAAAAGTGACCAAAAAGAATAGGAAAATCTAAAATGACAGAAAGAGTAAGACAAATATAAAGTATTTACTTAGAGTCGGTAAAGCTCATGGTTGCTTGAAGTTTCGGGCGCATGTGGCTTGTTAGCTGGGGACAGCAACTCTTCTAGGAGAGACAACTCAAGATCAAACAACTGCTGCCTTGTATTTTATCTGGGTTGGACAAAGGCTATAGAAGTTAATTAAAAAATGAAAGCATTTTGAAATCGGAGTCAATGACGTTCATAAAAGTTGGCACTTCTAATAATTAAGTGAATCCCTTCAAAAATAAAAAAAAATTAAAAACCAAGAAGAAGAAAAACTTACTCGACTAAATCATTTTCACGTCATGTGGAGTGAAGAGTCTCAACCTTAACCTTTCTTTATCTGTTGGTTTAGCTCTCTTCGGTTGTTCATGAAGATTCCGTCTCCAGGTCTGTCATTGTCCTCTCTTTCAAATGCCAAGGGGTCTCACTAAAGTGCCTGGCGCGTCACATTTGAGTGAGTATTCACCCAAAAACACACCCACACCCACCTCACCCCTTCGTTAAGGAACTTACATTATTCATGTTAATAGCCTAGGCCCACCCGAACGTAAATGTATTCTAATAGTAGTGACATTTTTATGATTATTTTTATTTTGAGTAATCTTCGTATTTTAAATATTGAAGCGAGGCATACCAAAATGTATATCTCACTCTGGAATTCAATAATTGGAATTTTAAGCGAGAGAGGCCGAGACTTAAACACGAGACTTGGAATTTTAAGCGAGAGAGACCGAGACTTAAACACGAGACTTGGAATTTTAAGCGAGAGAGACCGAGACTTAAAAGCCCTTTTCCGTAATCGTAGACTTCTCTTTTTTAGTTCAATTTTTTTCTTCATGTTTGTAGAAATTGATCTAAGTTTTCCTCATTACGCATACGACATATATCATTCAAGGTACAGACGTCGTTCAATGTTTTGAAACTAGAATCAGAACCAACTTAGTATGCATTACGAGTTATTGATAATTTGCTGATATATGTTTGCTTTTTTAGTGATCCCTTGAGACATTTTTTTTTTCTATTTCTTTTAACATTGCACAGATTTACAATATTTTACTTTCGCTTCATGTATGAATTAAAAACTATATGTATTAGTATTTTGTTGCGATTTTACTAGAACTTTTACTTTCTCGTTTAGCCTGTACGAAATAAAAAGAAACTCTTGTAATCGTGCAAAAAAAAAATCGAGATTTTTTGCAAATGTCGACGTTTTACAGCTCCCTGAGTCCGAAAAACATAGTTTGCAATCTTGTCCGTATGTATGTGTGTGTTTGTGTGTGTGTGTCTGTGTGTGTCTGTAAACACGATTACTTGAGTACCGTTACGACTGGGTTGATGAAATTATATTAAAATCGTAGATATGTATCAACGTTTGAGCGATTTCTGATAACCGGAAATGGAACTTTTTCTACTTTGAATTTTTCAAAAGCCTATAACTTGAGTACTATTTCAGATAGATAAATGAAATTTCACATGTAAGTAATAGATCTAATGTTCTGCCTTCTGTCACATTTTGAGTAAATTTTGTTGACCGGAAGTAGTAATTTTTGCTATTTCTGTTTTCTCAAATTCGAATTTATAAAGTACAAATAATACTCCACACAATTATGCACATTTTATTTAGCGTTCACTTGGTGTGCAAATTTTTTTCTACGATATTTTATTTTATTTTAAAATGTTTAAGTATTTAAAATGCATTAAAAATCATGTCCATATCCCAAGTTGCCATCCCTTAATATTTCACAAAAGAATATTCGAGAAAGTTTAGGGGAGATTACTCTCGGTTTATTTAACTTAGTTTAATGTTGATCGTTAAAAATACAAAAGAAGATAAAACTAAAACGTAATTTTGCCGTTTTAGACCCATCGGTCCATATGGCACGTGAGGTTGAGTGTATGTGTTTGTTGAGCTCGGCATACAGCGGGACAGTGTTGTTGACACTACGCCTAGCCGCCTTTACTCTCTCTAACGTGAGTCAGGTACTCATCGTAGCAAGATTGGTTCAGTGACGAACTAAGACACTTGATTCCCAGATCCGAACTCTTTACGTATCGTATTAAAGCGCTCTATAGCCTGACCGTCCCGTTACAAAATAAATAAATAAATAAATAAAAATAAAGCAAAAAAAAAACTAAACTCGTTACTTCGACTTTGTAGAGCGTTGTTTCGAACATTCACATTGTGGTAAAGAAAATGTGGTAATTGTTAAATCGTTAGTAATTTTACCATGACCAACTTTAGAGGCGATTAAAAAATTATTTGACCTTAGTTCCACATTCACGTTGCGAAATCCGGCGTCAAAAACAACCATTAAAGTTGTTGATAGCTGGTAAATGATAACATCAATGTTCAGATGTTATAAATTGACGCAAGATGGAAAATTTTAAAAATGATTCTTGTACTTACTCATAAAAGAATATTTTATATATTTAAACCAGGGGTCTCCAAACTACGGCCCGCGGGCCGGATGCGGCCCGCGAGGTCCTCTCATCCGGCCCGCGGATATCTTTTTGTCCAAGGAAAAAAACGTCAGTTAGTGATGGCTGAGGAACTTTGCCCAGAAAAATCAAAGACATGCCTGGAAGAAACTGGCCCCCGAACTGAAATGTGATAGTTAATGCGGCCCTCGGACTGAAAAGTTTGGAGACCCCTGATTTAAACTAAGGGCACATTTGTTTTGTCTTTTTAGTAATTATTATGTCCCTTGTATTATGTATTTTATGTTGCGTCCCTTGAGTGTTTACTGTGTAATGCGTGATGTAAAGTTAATGTGTAGAGCTGTGAGATAGTTAACTATAAGCAGAGCTAGAGACAAGTCAATTCGTGTAGGCTGTTTTGATGTAACAAAGAAGAACTGTATCTGTTGAAGTATTATTACAACATTAAATATAATTGAAGTTAATTTAGATTTATTTGATTTTACCTTTATACGTAAACTCTAAACCAAAAAGAACATTTTATAAAAAGTGTGCTTATAAATATAATCATTGGATATAATAAAATAAATAGGCGAAACAGTTTTGTTTGTATTATATTTAACACATTTGAAGTCTTTCCATTTTTATGATTAATAATTTAAACAAATTGAACCGAAAAACAATTGTCTTGTTTACTTTCAAGTTGAAGTATTTTGTGTTTGTTGATTTCTAAACTGATTCCACATTTTGAAATAACTCTTCTTGATCCTCTTCACAGTTACTGATGATAATTGTTTCCTGCTGCATAAGCGTTAGCTCTTCCGTTCCTAGTAAAATTTAATTAAAATTAAATAACACAATCATATAGAATATATATATATATATATATATATATATATATATATATATATATATATATATATATATATATATATATATATATATATATATATATAAATATATATATATATATATTTATATATATATAATTCAATTACATCATACTATTTTAATTCCTAAAATCAATATAGATGTTTTAAAATCCATATTCATTACTACAGATTGATAAAAAAATCTTTTGTTTTTAACGAGCATTTAATTCTGGATATTTGACTTTTTGTTAAACCACAAGGGAAAATTAATGACGGTTTCGCTAATGTATTTATGGATATATGTAACTCAATTTTAATTTTAATTATAGCGAATCGTACTAAAAGCATCATGATCTAATTGCAAACGTGTTTTCTCTTATATAGAGAGGCAAAAAAAATCAACATACAATGGTTCAGTTTATATTAAATAACAAAAAGGATGGCAGGCAAATGGTAAAACATTTACGATAGTCAAACAAACATGGCGTAACTAAAACTATCATTAAACGCACAGGAAAATCTGTTATTGTTGTAATGAACTGTATTATTATTTAAACTAATACTTAAAACAAAACATCATCTTTATATTTTGTGGGCGTTACAAATCTGAGCTGATTGAATATTTTTTTTAAAGTTTGTATCTATTGGATAACCTAAATATTTGTTGAAAATTACACACACATACACACGCACACACACACACACACACACACACATATATATATATATATATATATATATATATATATATATATATATATATATATATATATATATATATATATATATATATATAAATATATATATATATGTACATATATATATATATATATATATATATATATATATATATATATATATATATATATATATATATATATATATATATATATATGGTTCCATGACAAATGATCTCAGGACAAATGATCTCAGACAAAATATCTCAGACAAAATATCTCACGGACAAATGATCTCAGGACAAATGATCTCAGGACAAATGATCTCAAGGACAAATGATCTCAAAGACAAAAGATACCAGGACAAAATATATCAGGACAAATGATATCATGGACAAATGATCTCAGACAAAATATCTCAGACAAAATATCTCACAGCAAAATGTTGATAGTATGTACAATGATTTTAGTTCATTTGAACTTTTTTTTTAAATTGACTGTCAATATGGTTTTATTTACTATCTTTACGCATAATAATTGTGAATAAAATGAATTTGTTAAACTTAACAAACCATCAAAAGATTTATTTAACTTAATCTTTGTAACGGCCTTTGATTTGAAAAAATAAAAATTAAAACAAACTTTCTCCTTTAGCCTGAAAGGTATGATAAATAATAATGTATAAAACAAAGTAACGGTAGCTATACAACAATAATGTTTAAAACATGCGAAATATCTTTCAAAAATGTTAATGGGTCTCTAGGTTCGTAACGTAAAATTATTGTTTTTATTGCATGATCAACACAAACATAACGTTTACGTTTCTTTGCTGACAGTACATCGTTATGATCACACCTCTCCAATACTATGTGATCATGTATTGTGTGAACTCTTGCTCGACATGTTCTAACTCCGCGATAACCGCTGTTTGTCTTAAATAAGCATTTGTCACCTGATCACTAAGGTGTGACCGACGCATAACTATTGAATTTAGCTATTAGTTGTATTGTTCATGGAAGGCGGATGTCTTTCCCTTAAGGCATGTCTCTACCATCAAAGCGGGCTGCCACCTTGATACGAAGGTGTTTCTCTATTGTTATTTCATCCTCTTTGATCTAGTTTCGTCCATCTGACATGGTTGGACTGTCTCATGTTTGGCAAGCCCGCCTACGCTGTCTATCGAACAATTTCTTTAATCTTCTATAGTAATAAACCTAATTTTAAAATGCAATATACAATTTTAAAAGTGCAATATGATAAATTTATACGGCAAACATTTCTTACAATTATCATATGGGCCTATAAACAATATTAAACATATTAAACAAAACCATACAACAGTTAATAAAAATTGTTCAGATCAACTAAAGTCACCCAATACACTATTAAAATTTAGGTGTGAGATATTTTGTCTGAGATATTTTGTCTGAGATCAATTGTCCGTGGTATCATTTGTCCTGATATATTTTGTCCTGGTATCTTTTGTCCGTGAGATCATTTGTCCTTGAGATATTTTGTCCTGAGATCATTTGTCCTGAGATCATTTGTCCGTGAGATATTTTGTCTGAGATATTTTGTCTGAGATCATTTGTCCTGAGATCATTTGTCCTGTCACCATATATATATATATATATATATATATATATATATATATATATATATATATATATATATATATATATATATATATACAACAAAAGCACGCATTTACATAAACGCTCATACACATGAAAATAAAAATAAAGACAAGTAAACGAACCTCCGGAGACCAAGAAATTGTGTGTGTTTTCTCCTTACTTTTGTTAAAATTGCTCTTCATTTTCTCTAAACGTACTGTGAAATAGGTAACAGTTTAAAATCAGTCAATAGTATTTAAAAATATAATAATATCAACAAACTTAAAACAAACATTTTAACACTTTACTTAATGAGGTGTTGTCTTAATTTTAAAAAATAAAAAAGTATTTTTATTAGCAAATCAAAAACGGAAACTTACCCATCAATCTTTTCTTCTTCCCTAGCGCCAACACTGAATCAAAAAGACTTACTGGGGAAAATAAAATAAATACAATGTAAGTATTTTTTTTACTCATAAAAACTTGTCCTTATTTTACTTACAGGATATTTGATTTATTGCTGCGTGTATATATATATATATTTATATATATATATATATATATATATATATATATATATATATATATATATATATGCTAGAAATGTCCTTTGTTTTAACATATAAGAGTTACACTTCGTTTTAACATGATTAACAATTAATGTAATAACAGTTTAAAAGAAACTTTTACTGCCGTTAATTTATCGAACGTTACAAATCTTATCTGATGGTGTAGTTGAAAAACATAACTTTGTGTTGTGGATACTAGTATTTAACTAGATTAAGCTACTAACGACGGTCGAAAATCTAACATTTCTCGAATGTACTATAAGTGAAAAGCAATTACCTAAAAAGTCTGACACATTTTGTATTTCCTTTTCGATTAGCATTATTCGGTACTCGAATCTTTCTGGAAAAAAAGTATTTTGATAATGATTATTTACATGTTATAGAAAATCTGCTATTAAACAGAAAATGTATTAATATATAGTATAGTAACTCATTTCTTTAAAAAGTGAATACATATTTTTAAATAAAAATAATGTTAAAATAAATAATTACTCATAATTTTAAGTTCAAATAGGTCAAAGAGCTCTCCTGTTTCGTAATTTTGTATACACCAGGTACCAGTTATATTCTGCGTATAATCAGGTGATTTCAGAGTGACTATAATGCCGGTCCGTGTCTTGTTGTTTGCAAACTTAACTTCCATAACTTTTTTATAACTATCGTAGACTGAAATTTCAGGAGATGTTTTGTTGTCATCAATAAATTCAACAGCTTTTTCATTATTGACAAGCAGACAATGCGAGCCTCCTGTTAATGAAATATTGATGTAGACCTCGCATCGTATTCGATCTGGACATTTCTTCACGTCATCACTGCTGTGGCCTTAGGTTAGATAAAAAGAAACCATGCAGACAAATTATTTCACTTGAAAAAAATGAAAAGATTAGTAACAATATTTACATAGAGCTATACTCATATCTGTACATTATGTTAATAATATATTAAGCACTTTTTTTCCTTAAAATATAATTGATCTTTACAATTAAATACCCATATATATATATATATATATATATATATATATATATATATATATATATATATATATATATATATATATATATATATATATATATATATTCTTTAAAATAATATTTTCTTCATGGTAATTTTTCCTGATATATTCTGTCTTGATATAATTTGTCCCTTGTATTGTGTATGCTGTCACCACGCATATAGCTAATATTTATTGTCAGAAATTAACATCCCCTCTTAAAAAACTTCGGGCCAATTAGTTTCAATCTAGTGCCGCCTATTATAATTGTAGTCGAATAATAATATTTAGGTAGAAGTTCACAATGTTGATCTTATGAACTGTATAAGCTTAATGTGGGCGGTATCAGAATCACTCTTTTGCTAGACAAACTAATGTGTCTTGACGTGTAGCTAAAATATTTTATTGCTCTTTGACGCATGATGCTATAACCCATGCTTGTAACAATTATTTTAGATTATTCTCCTTCAATACTTTGATCTTTTATAAGTTCATTTGTTGGAAGACGTGGCCAGGCACTAGAAAGCTCGAATGCTAACCCAAAGGTCTCGAGTTCGGATCTTAGATTTAAAGTAGGATTAGACGTCCTAGAGTCCACCCTGACTAATGCTAGAGAAAGTAAAGGCTGCTAGGCATCGTGCTGACCACACCATTACCTCATATGCAGCGGTCACGAAACTGATTTACTTTACTTTGCTTGTCCTAAGAGTCATCAGATCCAAAGTGGAACTATTTTTTTATGTTTCTTTTGGCAATATAAATATCTATCTTCAAATACTCCGAGGAATACGTAATAGTAATTTTCAAAAAATAAAAAATAAAAAAACGAAGGAAAAAATTGTGCACTCAATCTAAGTGGTATCCAATAATAAAAGTATATTAAAGAATTTAAAAGAATAGCTTAAAACAATATTAAAGCAGTCTTACCAAATGAGAAGTGATATATAAACAACATCAGTAAGCCATATTTATGTGGCTGGAAAAAAAATAATTTAAAAGTTTATTTGTATGTTTTTTGTTTACAGAGTATCTATAGTGTGTTTTGTATGAACAACACTAAATCTTTAACTCAGCAATAGGTGTGCTAGACACAAAGTGCTAGATACAAAGTGCTACATCAATCAATTATCTATTTGTATCAAATGAGTTTTTAACACTTTTAATTATTTTAAAATATTTTTTTAAATTAAAGAACACCGTCAACAGGATTAAAATAAAAAAATTGTCAATACATTACCATCGTTACTTAGGGTATAAACTTGCTTTTAATAATTCCTCTTGAATAAATATAACGCAAACTACTATTATGACAAACGCTAAAGCTTTTAAAGCTTTTATTTTTCATTCAGAAAAATCCGCACCCACGCTGCGGTTTTTGTCAAATGGATTTAGGAAAGTGGAAAAAATCTGCACGTGAAATTTGAAGGAAGGCGGTTAACTGTTAGGCAATAAACCACAAGTCAACCGTCGAAAGAGAGACGGGAGGTGGGGTGGGGGAAGGGAGGTGGGAGAGAGTCGAGGGCAGGAAGAATGATGGCCCGGATCTGTGCGAAATTTTAAATAATGAGTGTGCCAGTGCGTGTCTGCGTCTGTGTGCTTTTTTATTTTGTATCAATTCGTTTTATAATGTGTTAATATTTTGTAAATAGCAATTTTCCTTCAAAGATTTTTTTTTTTTAGTTTTATTTTCTGTGGAAAAAAATTACACAAGCGGCAGTATTTAAAAAAAAAAATAAAGCGGGATTGATCTCCCCTTAAGATTTTTACTTTCTCGTATACAGAGTACAAGCGTACCGGCCAGGCCATGCCATGGTATTTGAGATAAAAGCTATGTGTATGTGCTCAGTAAGCATCATATACCGTGTGTTCCAGTGAGTTTTGGAATTAGTAATGTTTTTTCTATGTAAATATTGGCATTTGTAATACTGTAAACACCAACGCAAACATAAACACACATATAAAAGAAAACATAAACGCAGAGGCGTAGCGAGGGGGGGGGGGGAAAGGGGGTTTGGACCGCACCGAGTGACACCAAGGGAAAAAATAGTAAAATATATAGAGAAAAATTTGAAGGGGGTGCACATCGAAATTTCGAGGGGGGTGCAAATCGAAAATTGAAAGTTTGTCCCCGGGAAGAGTCGCTACGCCTCGGGGGGGGGGGGGGGGGGTACACCATTAAGTCCCGCAACAGGTAACATCCGACCACTGCATAAACGCAAACATAATCATAAACGCAAATGCAAACATAAACATAGAAGTAACGAAAATATAAAGATAAGGTCAAACATAAATGCGAAAAGCGCAAATATGCGCAAAAAATAACTCAGAAAATAAAGCAAACATGAACGCGAACCTAATCACACACTGAACGTAAAAACTGAAGGTAATACATAGAGATCATCTGAATATGGCTTCTAAATAATTATTGATTAAAAGTGATAATTAGTAAACAGTTAGTTTAATGTATAAATTAGTAAAATGTATTATTTGAAATACCTGATTTAATCTACCAGATTGCAATTTATCAAACAGTGCTAATTATATAATTTTTTTTCCAACATGTATTTGTTTTTTACTTTCTCGTATATACGAAGTATAGAGAAAGTATTGTAATCGTGCACAAAAATAACATGAAATGTTGACGGTTTTCACCGTTTTACTCCTCAGTCCTTCATCACATCCGGAGTATAGAGGACTTATTTTAATCAGGCAAAAATAATAAATACAAATATATAAACTTTTTGGCGTTTTATGCGTTATCGAGTCGTAAAAACTGGACTTTGCAATTCTGTCCGTATGTCTGTGTGTCTGTGTGTCTGTCTGTGTGTAAACTAGATAACTTGAGTACCGTTACAGCTAGGTTGATGAAATTTCATATATAAGTATTTTATCAAAATCGTAGATCTTGATCAACTTTTGAGCGATTTCCGATAACCGGAAGCGGTACTTTTTATACTTTGGATATTTCAAAAGCGTATAAGTTGCGTACTATTTTAGATAGATGCATGAAATTTCACACGCAAGTAAAAAATCTAATTCTCTACCTTCTGTCAAATTTTGAGTAATTTCCGTTGAACGGAAGTACTAATTTACGCTATTTCCGATTTCTCAAAAAACGCATGTAAATTTATAAAGTCCTAATAATATCCCGCACTTTTAAACACATTTTATTAGGCGTTCAATTGGTGTGTGACGGAGTGGTCTAGCTGTAGAGAGCTGGACTGCTAACCCGTTAGTCTCGAGTTCGAATCCGAGTTCAAGTCAGTAGACCGTCCCTGAGTCCACCCAACTCTGATGGGTACCTAACTCCTGTTAGGGAAAGTAAAGGCGGCTGGCCATAGTGCTGACCACACTATCTCTTCATTTGCCGAGGTCACAGAAAGAAGTGAACTATACTTCACTTTCCCCATAGACCGTCAGGTTTGAAAGGGAAACTTTTCTTTTATTGTGCAATTCTTTTTTTACGAGATTCTATTCTATTATAAAAAGTTTAAGTAATTAAAAATGGATAACAAATATTGTCTATGTCCTGAGTTGCCATCCCTCGTAATTTTATATTAGAATATTCGAGAAAGTTTAGGGGAGATCACTCCCGGTTTAATACATGATGTAATATATTTTTGTAAGTCATCTATTAAGAGAAGTAATTCCACAAAGGGATGTAATTTAATTTTTAAACAAAATTATAGTTTGTGTGAATGTTAAAACATTTAGTTTGACTTCGTTCTTTGCACGTTACGTCAATAAAAATGATACGCAGTAAAAATAATTTTTTTAAATGCCCAATAATAAGTTTAAGTTTTTTTAGACATTCAGTTAGATTTTAGAACAAAAATAACAGTTCAATAGTCATCAAGTCGAGTTTATTTACTCCAAGCTTGCCATCCAAAAGGAATAAAATTAGAGATTTTGGCAAACCTTTACGTTTTACATCTTTCCTGAACGGAAAATAAAACTTGGTTTTGCTGCTAAGTCTGTTAGGCCTGTAAACAGCATTATTTGAGTGCTCGTTCAGTTATGTGAATGAAATTGCATATGTAAGTATTACATCAAATTTGAATATCTGTATCATTCTTTTAGTGATTTGCAGTAGCCGGAAGTGGTAATAACTTTACTTCCGGTTTCTAAAAAGCCAACAATTAGAGTGTAAGTAAAGTAACCGATATTTCATACGTAAAGTAAAGTAGCAATTACTCTTACGGAAATAGTCATACAATCAATTACTTACATGATCAATTTCATCCACCTACTTTTAAATGGAACTCAAGTTATTGGCATTTCAGAAAGTTGATAGAAAAATACCAATTTATACATCGTCCTCATCCCAAAGCATTCCTAAAAAGTTGTTGTATTCTGACACACACAAACTAGTGTAAACATTTAAGATCTGTAAAAATCTCGATTTCGATTTTTTTTGCGCAATTACAATACTTCCGTTATACTTCGTATAAAAAAGTAAAAAGGAAAAATGCTTTTTATATTCCAAGTTGAGATACATACAAATCTCGATTTCAATTTTTGCGCAATCACAACACTTCATCTATAGCCTACTTAGTATAGAAGAAAGAAAAAAATATGCATATTCCCTGTCTCTGTTAATCTAAATCATAATTACACTTAAACCTAAACCTAAACGTAAATATAAAACTTAATTCGAACCTAAACTTGAACGTAAATTTTAACCTAAATTTGAACCCCAATTTGAACCCTAATTTAAACACAAATGTGTACCTAAATTTGAGCCTAAACCTAAATATAAACCTACACATAAATGTGTTGTAATTGTGTTTTGTTTGTGTTGTATTTGTGTTGTGTTTGTGTTGTGTTTGTTTTGTGTTTGTGTTGTGTTTGTGTTTGTGTTGTGTTTGTTTTGTATTTGTTTTGTGGTGTGTTTGTGTTGTGTTTGTGTTGTGCTGTGTTTGTGTTTTGTTTTGTTTTGTTCTGTTCCCAAGTTGGTACATTTTGAAAAGATTCACAGTGGTGGAGCACAGGTATGCGGCTAGTATATATATATATATATATATATATATATATATATATATATATATATATATATATATATATATATATATATATATATATATATATATATAAAGAAAAGTGGTCAGGTGCCCGATGGGGTACTTCCCTGCGATGTTGGCGCCTCAAATTACACAGGATCCTACCTTTGGTCAATAGAACACGAGGGCCAGTACTGGTTGGTCGAAAAGTCCACGGAGGGGGTCAAAACCGACCTCGACTGCTGGCGCCTTATATGGGCTATATTTCGAAATAACCTTTTGCCGAACGACACACCCTTTGATATTTTACGAGGTGGTAGGTGAAAGCCAAGGGGTGTCATAAAAAACTCGGCATATCTGGGAAAACGTCGTAAAGTTGTCAAAACTGACCAGTCGTATTTCCCTATACAATCTTTGTATTTTTTGGGAAAAACGGAGGGTCATTGCAACACGGATTTTAGGGCACTTACCGTCTTTACATCTGGCTATTGTTTTGCATGCTTCTAGGTAAATGGTTAGGCCATACGAAAAAAACTATCGTTTTGACTCAAAGCCCTCAACGAGGGCTAAATACTGACCGCGAGTAAAATTCCCCTTATATTAGCTATATTACGAAAAAGAAACTTTTGCAGAACGAACCCCACTTTTTTGTAGGGTGGTAGAAGAACGCCTAGTGGTGTCACAAATAAACTTGGCATATCTGGGAAAACTTTGTAAAGTTGTCCAAACTGACCAGTTGTATTTTCCAATATAATCTTTTTTTTTTTGGAAAAACGGAGGGTCATTGCAACACGGATTTTATGGCACTTACCGTTGTACATCTGGCTCATTTGTTGCATAGGTCTGGGTAAATGAATTGACATTATGGATAAACTTTTGGTCATTCTCTACTCGAACGGCGATGGCTAACATGTGACGACGAGTGAAATGTGTATATATATGAGTCATAAAAAAAATTCCCACGTAGGAACTCTTTGAAAACTCTTGGGATTGTATATCGGCCCTTGGGGGTCAGAAAAAATAGTGGCACCCTCGGGAAAACCCCGGAAAAATGTTTTAACTGACCAGAGACCATATTTCGTGACATAAATATAGCACGGTTTTTGTAAAAATAAATAAATACAAATATCTGGACGCACACACCCATTCATAACTCCTGAGTTCGTAGAAATACCCGCGGGGGTCACTATAAGATAGGCGTTATCTTCGGGAAAACTTCGAAAGGCCTTTAGAACTGACCGGTCCGAAACCCACCATATAAACTTTGATAATTTGGTAAAAAAACGATGACTATTTTCAAAAGAGTGTTTTGGAACTGTGGCTCTGTACATCTGGCTCATTTTGTTCCATAAACTTGGGTAGATGAATCGTATCTCTAGTTTAAGAGTGTACTTTTGGTGCGCGCGTGCCATGATAATATACGAGTTTGGCATTTGGCATTTGGTTTGTTGGTACATGCGGTAAGTGCGTTTCTGGAAATGTTTTGTGTACGCAGCGTGCAACATCTGCGCCTATTATCTTAAAAATGTTGCCATGCAAATTTCTTTGTTCAAAAAACTGCGAGTGATTTCTCGAGCCTGGTCGGTTTTCTGTTGGCTGTAACTTTCACAAAGACATAGTTTGGTAGCTACGTTTTTAAATTGGTGAATCACCAAATTGTTCTCAAATAAGAGCAGTTTTGGATTGAATGCGTTTTTACCATATAAAATTGGAAAATATTATTTTTTTAAATTCAAATTAAAAAGTATATTTTGATTACATTTATTAATTAGAAAAATGTGGGTCTACGAAAAATTCTCGAAAGACACTTGCTTGTATGCCGTTAACCCTAAGGCCGATTCCCCAAATGGACACTTGCCCGAATGCGACAAAAGCTTGAAAGCCACTTAACTGAAATTATCTTTGTGGAAATCATCCGGATTCCGAAAAATATATATAGCAAATGTTAATATATCAATTGAAATACCAATTGTTTATGTTTCGTAACATTTCATAATATAAATTATGAGTAAAAAAAACAAGCCAATGTTACTCTTTCGAACTTGATAGTCCATGGTGCAGATAACGTAGACTTGACGTGTATCTGTGATGTCGGCATATGCAGGGATATTGTAGCGAGAATTTTGCCCAACCTCCTCAACTTTCTACTAACACGAGTCAGGAAAACTTACTAACATTCTGTTATCCAAATAATTTTTTTTCTTAATTTATGTTTATCTTTTCTGACATTTTTGAATAATTAACTTTATACAGTAAGCCCTCCTACCCTAAAATATGAAGTCATATTGTAGACTCTACATATGTCATGTAAATTATATAACCGTCTGTGCATCTTTTAACTGTACTTATGAGTTTCTAGACTAGATGGATAAACTGAAATATGACAACACTAACATTTCTTTAAAATATAAAAACCGGTTTGTTTCGTTTCAACATAAATAACGAAAACAATTTTTACTATTCTGTTCGGGGTCTTGTTACTACATAAGCTCAACTATTATTTTACCAATTAACTGCTACCATTAAACACGTTTTTTGCCCAACTGACTTCTACTACTAACGCAATTTTCAAACTATTTTATTTAAACAGTTTTCTTCACTGCGTCATTTATTATTATTACTTAATCCTTTATGATGAGTTTTTAAGTTAATAATGTTGACATAACATTCGTTTTAATAGGTTTTTTATTAGCTTTTGCAAAATGTATCTTTAAAGTGACAATATTTTAATTTATTTATGGCTTTGGGATATGGTTACAACGTTTGCTAAATTATTGTTCTTCATTGTTTCTTTGTCCTTTTTTGCGTTGATTTTCCACTGTATGTATCGTTATGTTATTTAACCAATGTTGTTATAATTAAAATTTCAAAAAAATCCAACCCGAGTGTTGAGACTGAACAAATACCTTCTATTGTGTACACAGTCTAATTGACACTCTTAATACCTAAACGGCTTCAAAAAGTGTTTTATGTAAAATTGACATTATAATTAACATTATAATTAATTATTTAGAAAATAAGACGTTTTTATTTATTTATTGGCACCCATCCCTGTTTACACTATGTCTGCTAAAAGTACCCTATAAAACTTAATGACCGATAGTATAATGTTATATTTTATTTATTACTTGCAATTGTAATTTTTTTTTACAAAACCGACAAGTAAAATTGTAGATATTTCTAATGCAAATATCTAAAAAGTTATTTAACACCGTTTACGGGCTAAACTGTTTTTATCACTATACAGTTTGGTGTGACCCAGACGTAGGAATAAAGAAACATGTTTAAAAATGCACGGTGGGAAAAAAATAAGTAAGACACATCCTAAATCTGCCTTGGAAGGAGCGTCCGTTTATATATATACAGATACGCGAAATTTTGAGCGTCGTTTATTTGTAAACAAAGCATTTTATGTTTTAAAAAGACAAGATAAACGCTATGTAAAGCAAAAAATAAAGTTAGTCTTGGACATGCAATCCATTTTTTTACTCGACTTACATCCATCCCATAATTTTTTATCGCATCCCAGATAAAAAAAAAAGCACAGCAACCTCCCTGAGCCTCCATGAGAAGGTTGATGTGTGTTTTTTTAAATTTCTTAATTGTTTCTTCAAGGTTTTAGTTTTGTAATTTCGAATAGAGTCATGACGGTTGGCATGACATAAACGATTTGAAAACCACGATCCTGGCTAGACGGGTTGAAGGACAACCCCAGCGTTGTATTAACTCAACTTTCAGTTGTGGCGTTCATGAATGCTATCGGCAATGCTATCTAACCAGCCTGTGTATATTTCAGTCATCTCTCCATGTTGGTGTGAGTGACCTTGCCCCCCCCCCAAACTGCTTGGCTACTGCGCTCTATTACCCCCTCTCCACACCTGGACTAAACCGACAAAAAATATCTAGCGAAACACTTCAACTACCTCCACATGTATATTTCAAGTCCCCCACCCCCATCCTCAATCAAGCAGAGAAAATTATCTGAATGAATCCCGCTAAAATTACCTGAATGAACCCTGCTGAGCTTATCTGAATGAAACCTATGAAAATTATCTGAATGAAACATGTTAAAATTACCTGTTCGCTCTATTACGAGCCCTTTAACAATGTTAAACACAGGAAACGTACTGTGCTGTCGGCATGTACGTTAATCATAGTATTTTTTAAAAGAATGTAGTTGTAGCTGTTAAGAATGTTGAGTTTCAAATACTTTTTTATCCCCCCCCTCACCGGAAGTTTTAAGCGCATCCCTTCTCCCTTCTCCTCCCACCCTCCTAACATTCCTAAAGAAAAAAATTCTTAAAGGAACTCTGTTTTTGTCAACCGCACCTAAAGACCCCAAGGGAGCGGTTTCTTAGAATAAAAGTTTAAAAGTGCAAAAAAACAAGACGTTTTCATAGAACAATACAAATTTAGAGGGGAGTAAGTTTACATAAACATTCTGATATTTTTGGAAACATGAAGCGTTGGGATGGCACTTCCGAGAAAGGTGTGGTTGTACCGTCTGCTGCATGATAATATTCTTAAAATATTTATATAACAGGTGTTTTTTTTTCTTCTTGACAACATGATAATAAACTACCACTTCCGGTTTCTGAAAGCCACTGAAATCATGGAAGAAATAATTAAATAATGTTACGCTTAAAGGACGGTGTAGACACTTACACCTTCACACATGAATGCAGACAAAACCGCAAAAATCTCGTTCTTTGTCGTGGAAGGAACAACAGCGTTTCTGTCGTCGTCCGCTGAAAACCACACAATTTTACAATGCCTGGAACAAAGGATGATGTTGCTGACTAGTCAGAAACAAAAGAGACCACAGAGCCAATTGTAGCAAAACAGTTGAAGATGTGAAAGGCAAAGCTGATGAGGCTGATGCTGAAGTGGAAGAACAAACAGAAGAAAACACAAAAACAGAAGATTCAGAAGAAAATACAAATGAAAATTCTAGCTCAGAAGAGACAGAATCAACAACAGAAGAAACAACAGCAGAAAAGCGATCAGTAGATGAAAAAGAAAGTGAAGATGCAGAAGATGAAAGTCCGAAGAAAAAGGCAAAGACAGACTCGAATCATCGAATGGCACCACAGAAACAACTGAATCTGCTTAGTTCTATTATATATATATTTTTCCTGTTCATTTTGAATTTAATCACAAACTTGTAAAAATGTGTTTATCATAATGTTCTGGAGAAAACTGAGATATTTATAGTCAGGTTGTACACCTCATCATGATTCTCATCATTTGTACTGTTCTTGTAATTAATATCTTAATGTATTAAAAAAAATGCAGACAAAACCATTTGGAAAACTGAGTTTTTCTAATTATGGGAGGTGTGAAAGTTCGATATTTATTTTTTTTTAAATTCATTTCTATTTTGTGCAAGACAGTCCACCCCCCCCCTCTTTACAAAAAGCTAAAGATATATGGTTGTGAATCATTGTCGCTGCCTATGCCGTTAGAACACTAGTATACTAGACCCAGCCTTTTTGCTGCTTAGATCTAAGCCCGCCCTAACACAACCTTTTCTGTATATTTTTTAAAAGATGAATATGCAGTACATAAAACATGAAAATACATCTATAGAGCAGCATGCTATATGTTTATTTTTTTTAACACAACTACATGAAAAATATATAGATTGCTATAGACTATAGACAATAGAAATATGTAAGCATTTGTATAATGTTCAATTAACTGCAGAATATTTCAAGCAGAGTTAAGCTCCAAAAATAATAGTTTGATGGTATACATTTAATATATATATATATATATATATATATATATATATATATATATATATATATATATATAATATTAAAACTGGAGGTGTAAATTTAAATGAAAAGGGCAATACATTAAAGGTAGCACGCAACATGAAAAGTAGAAAAAAAAGAACACACAAATGCAAAAATATAGAACTACATTGCTCAGGGTTGTTGTCAGATAATGACTGATGTTTTATATACCAAATTCAAAGTAAACAAGTTGCATCATTACAACAGGGGGTGCAACTCTTATATTATTAAAGCGCTTGACTGCACTGGCTTTTCTCATTTGTATTTGTATACACTAAATGTGTATTAAAGGATCTTGATGACGTGTAGAAGTGCCTTTATTTCCCAAAACTACATTTCCTGGTCATCGTACGGCTCTTCCTGCTCTGGATCTGTACTAGCGTACACATGATCAATGACGTCATAGTGGTCAACAACGTCGATGTACATTTCATCCACGCGCATTGGCTTGCCATCCCCTCCGATAGTCAGATCAGTGAAGCCGCGTCTTATGTTGTTGTAGTGACCGGAATCTTTGTTTCCAGAATCGTTAACTGTATTTGTGAATACATAAACGCATATTTGTATATGTATATATATATATATATATATATATATATATATATATATATATACATATATATATATATATATATATATATATATATATATATGTATATATATATATATATATATATATATATATATATATATATATATATATATATATATATATATATATATATATATATATATATATATAAAGAGAGAGAGAGAGGCGTCAGTATTGCGTGTGATGAGATCGTTTAATTTCAAAGCATTTAATATCATTTTGTAAAATTCATGCAAATATAAGCTAATGTTAAAACTACAAATAAGTTTGGTACACTACTGTAACCTAATACTTGTGTCGCCTTCGTTGCGTGATTATAAAAAAAAATTAAATTACGAATTATTACAATGATAAATAAAAGTAAAACCGTACTCATAACGTATCTTTCTGCATCGGGATCGCCAATAAATTCGCTGAAAAAAAAAATACTTTCAACAGCTATTCAGTAACAAAAAGTAAATATTATTATGTTAAGCAGTTTGAATTAAGGACCAAAAAACTTTTTTTAAATACATTTAATTATTTAAAAAAAAAGACAAATCTTATTTATAACTTACGATTTGCTATTAAATAGTAGTATGTTCATTTTTAAAATATTAAATTATCTATATCTTCACAATATTCAAACATTGCTTATTATAACTCATTAGGCTTCTCTATATAAACAATATATTTCATAAATAGTTTATAAGTGCACGTCAACATAGCATTTAATATTTTGCACTCTATAACTTATTTTACAATAAAACTTTTGTAAATTAGACATTCTCACAAGCTTTTGCATAAGTAACATTAGCTACAAATCAAATAAACACGTTTGGAAATTTTCGATTATAAATTGCATGCTCAAAACGGTTTCATTGTACGGTGATTTACAATTGTAATATCTACACTTTTATTTGAATGTATATATATATATATATATATATATAATATAGAGATTGAAAAAGGTTTTCTTTTATTTAATTAACGTTCATAAAAAGTTAAAGTAATCTCAATTTTTCCTATATAAAAACAAATGTTTGTTCTACAAAAATTTAAATACACAATTCCCACATTTTGTTATAAAGGAAACTTAACACAAATGTAGTGAAAGAACGTTTTAATACTTACGTTTGTTTAATGCTTAAACTCGGCTTGCATATGACTGAAATTTAAATATACAGATATATATATAATTATATATATATATATATATATATATATATATATATATATATATATATATATATATATATATATATATATATATATATATATATATATATATATATATATATATTTATATATATATATAATTATTTATTTATCTTTCATGACGTGCTAGCGCAAGTACAATTAAAATTGCAGTCTCGTTATGTCTGTCGGTATAGAGCTTCAAGAATTGGAATCCACACAAGAACCCCATCTAAAGGGTTGGGAATGGGGAGGGAATTATGCGAGGCTTCAGACCCAAAATCAGCCAACTGGTTTCGTTGAATTACCTTTCTTGATCTATACGATGTCAAGAGTAACTTTTTTTGGTGTATACGATTACAAGTTTTCTATCTTAAAATATAAGATTACATAATTTTCCTTTCTTGACCTATTCTATTACCAACGCCACATGTCTTGGTCTATAAGATTTATAAGCTACCCTTCTTGATTTATACAATAACAAGAGTTGCCTTTCCTGATCCATACAATTTCAAGAGTTATCTTTCTTGATCTATACATTTACAATAGTAACCTCTCTTGGTCTATAGTCTATACGATTACAAGTTACCTATTTTGATCTACAAGATTACAAGAGTTACCTCTCCTATTTTTACTATTAATATTTACGAGTTATCTTTCTTAATCTATACAATTACAAGTGTAACCTTTCTTGTTCTATACGATTACAAGTTACCTATTTTGATCTACAAGATTACAAGAGTTACCTCTCCTGATCAACATCCAGATCGCGAATGGAGCTGTGGTTAACACAACACTGGCGACGACAATATAGATAATTTCCGGAAGTCTGACTTGTATGGCCTCGGTTGCCACAGTTGAAGCAGTTTTTGACTCTGCGCTATATGCATCTAGACAACATAAAACTGTGTGTGTAATTTGAGATTTGTTGACGAATGTAGATATAAACTGAGTAACACACAATGAAAGTTTATAAATGGAGGCTAGGACTTAGCGTAAGACCATCATACAAAGTTACGTACCTTTAATATGTATTTATACAAGTAGGCCTATTTAAGTTCTACCGTTGTCTAGAAATAGATGTGAGTTTATTCGATATCATAGTTTTAATTAGCGATTTTATCAAAGTAGATCTATAGTCGATGATTACTAAACTTTTTTTTAAATTTACGATCTTTTTGTGAATTTTTTTTAAACATTTTTCTTTATCGACACATTCAAACGATTTTTTGTTTAAAGGAAAGTAAAGTTAGCTACGATATTGTTTTTTTTATAATGGTGAAGTTTTCTTTTTAACTTATTATAAAAGAACGTTGGGTTGTATATGTACATTGTGAACGTAAGAACAATTAAAATTACTTACATTTAGCTGCAACTGGTGAGGTCTGTTGTGAACTAGACATCAAGCTCGACGGTTGTTTCGTTTGTTGGGCTTAATTTAACATAGAATAAATGTAAATGGTTTCTCTGTGATATCTCAATCGTACATATCGTTTTATTTCTTTTTACAAAATTAAAGAAATTTAGTTATTTTTATTGAGATCATACTTTGTCGTTTATAAAAGTGATGCCTGCATCTACATAAGCTTTTAAAAATTGATGCGTTGTGTAGTGACTGAGGAAATAGATTTTTAAAAATATAACACACTGCGGGGGCGACTAGGGATATAGACATGATTTTTTAAAATTTTCGATTACTTAAACTTTTTAAAATAGAATCTCGTAGAAGAAACGTTGCACACCCAAGTGAACGCAAAACAAAATGTGTATAATAGTGCGGAATATTATTAGTACTTTATAAATTTACATGCGTTTTTTGAGTAATCGGAAATATCAAATTACTACTTTCGGTTAACGGAAATAACTCAAACTTTGTCAAAAGGCAGATAATTAGATCATTTATTTACATTTGAAATTTCATTTATCTATCTGAAAAAGTATTCAAAATATAGGCTTTAAAAAAAATGAAAGTAGAAAAAAATTCAACTTCCATTTTTTGGAAATCGCTCAAAAGTTGATACGAATATACGATTTTGACATAATACTTATATATGAAATTTCATCAACCTAGCTGTACTCAAGTTATCGTGTTTACAGACACACAAAAAGACACACACACACACACATACATACGGACAAGATTGCAAAACTATGTTTTTCCTACTAAGGGAGGTAAAAATGTCGAGATTTGGAAAAATCGCGTTTTTTTTTTTTTTTTTGCACGATTACAAGACTTTCTCTAAACTTTGTATATACGAGAAAGTAAAAAAAAAGCAATTCATTAATCCCCTTGGTATAAACTCTGACGCTAAAAAATAAACATCGAGAAATATGTCATAATTCGTTGTATACAACAATGAATACCCTCGACTCTTAAACTGAGAGTCTCGAGTTCGAATCTCAGTCAGGACTTGAGTAGGCAGGATGTCCCTTAGTCCACCTAGCTTTGATGGGTACCAGTGTGAATATAGGGAAAATAAAAACAACTAGGCATAGTGCTGACGACACCAACTCTTCATGTACCTGAATAATCAAACATTTTAACTCTACTTCATCTGTCAAGTAAATCATTTAGTCTGACGGATAACATTTTTTTAAACAACATAACTAAAATTAAGAATCTATTTTCATTAAGAAAATAATTATTTTATCAGACTTAATTTCTTATAAAAAAACAAGTTATCTTACCGCACATCTTATCAGTCGTTTCGCTATTCAACGACAGTCGCAGTCCCACTTTGTTCTTTAGATCAGTCGATTTAATGGCAAGAGTGATCTCACTTGAGTTGCGAGATACACACATACAGGCCTGCTTGTTGTACCGTTTGCACGTATTGTTCACAATAGGAACAATGCAGAACTGTGATCAGTATAGTTATTACTAAATGTAGAGTAATCAAATATCGAAATCACACACACACACACACACACACACACACACACACACACACACACACACACACACTTCTTGATTTATACGTTTTATAAATTCTTTTACATAATCTACAATTGCACACACACATATTATATATATATATATATATATATATATATATATATATATATATATATATATATAATTTATAAGAGTTTTATATATTCTTTTACATAATCTATGATTGCAAATACACTTATATATATATATATATATATATATATATATATATATATATATATATATATATATATACTAGAAAAATGGCCCGTTGAGAAAGGATACAATGGGCGCTAGGTTGATAGTGCTGTCTCATTTACCTAAACTAAAACCAAAATCACCAGCACAACCTAAATTTTAACCGGAAACGAAAAGTGTCATTGAAAATGGATTTCTAGCCAGAATCAGCAATATAACCGGAATTAAGCTTGATCTGCGCGTAGTTACTGCATATTGATTTTAAACATAGTGAAAGTCATATCACTGAACCTTGCACCTAATCTTTAAAACACGACGTAGGTCGCATTTATGGGGGGAGGGGAGGGGCTCCGACCCACGCACCCTCACCCTTCACACCATAAAGCACGTCTACTGTCCCATGCAACGAAATATACTCGTTATAGAAAAAAATATTTTTACCTGTATTCCCCCACTTCTAAACAATTCGGTCCACCCTCACCGCCGAAAATTTCAAGAACCCCCCCCCCCCTCTGGAGAGGAATAACTCTGAAAGAAACACTGGTCGCATTTGTAGCTCATATAAACTAAAGGTAGAGCCTACTTCTATAATATAGACCTGTTTCCTACTTTTGGCCGGTTGATTTTACTCACGCAGCAATCTTCGTTTCAGGCTTTTTTTTTCGGGGGTGGGGCACTAGATTTTTTGCAGGGGCGAATAAATTTCGACGTGTCGGGGGAGGATGACACTGGTAAAAGTATAAATCTTCTATATTAATTATAGTACGCTGTTTTCGGGGAAGGGGGGGGGGGGAAGGGTAAAGGGCTTAGCCCCTACCAGAAGCGAAACTCTTGACGCAAAACACTTTTTAACATTAGACACATAATTTTTATTATGAAGTAGCGATGACGTCATTTCTTTGGGGGGGGGGGGGTCGGCATAGACTTTCAACCGGTGGTGGGGCTTCGTCCCAACCCGATGAGATGCATAAAAGAAACACTTCACGCAAAACACTTTAACGTTTAGACACATTAATGAAGCCGTAATGTCTGTGTTTTTATTAAAGAGTATCGATGACGTCATTTCTTTTGAGGGGGGGGGGGGGGCGGCATAAATTTATTATTTTTTTATTTTATTGGTTACTCTAGAATAAATGACGTCATATTATTATGTGCACTCTCCCGGCTTCCGACTATTTCATACTATATGCTTAATGTGACGTCATGTTTCGTTTTCGTTTTGCTATGAATTTTTTTTATTTTGCTTGTGTTTTCACTACAGGATTCTTGTCAGATAGATAGATAGATAAATAAATAGATAGATAGATACATACATAGACAGACAGCGAAACTACTAATATGTATATATATATAATATATATATATATATATATATATATATATATATATATATATATATATATATATATATATATATATATATATATATATATATAATTGAGTGTGTATTCATTTGAATTTTAATAAACCTAAAGGGGCTCTCGGGATTAAATAAACGACATAAATTATATCAGTAAACAAAGTATTGTTTTAAGTAATATAAGCTTACATTTCTAAAGTCGCCCGTTTCTGTCTTGGTTAAAATGTTAACATTTACGTCCTTGACTTGTTGACTGGTTGCCGTGGCTACGGTGACCAATGCATCAGACACGTTTTCGTATGACGTGTAGCACCACGTGTCCTCCAGTTGGAAATCTAATCCTGAAACTTGATTCGTTTTAACAAAATATATTCACTAGCTTATAGGTGGAACAATCGATGCGTATTTTGGAAGAAATCGGCTTAAAAGTAATGTTAATTAAAAATATATAAAAATAAAAGATGTTTGGTAGTTGACACTTTTTGATAAAATCTTTACAAATAAGTAGTTAAATTAATTAAAACTTACTTTTGTTTACATTAACCTTTGCATTTAATTATAACATATATTTTATAGATTTTTGTTCTTTCTAATAATCTCAATTAGTTTAACAAAAATCTTAATTCTCCAATGTATACATATTAAATAACATTAATTTAAAATTGTTTCCCTAAGTCTTACAATTGTATGTATCTGTATTGAAACCTATCCTTAAGTATGTTTAAATAAAACGTCTAATATGAACTTACCATGACCAAAATTAAGATATAACTCTATTAATACCAAAGCGATGTGAAGTTTGCGTATCATGATGCAGACGTTTAATCATATAATTCATCAAGTGACGCAATTTAAGGAGTGTTTCTTCTTTTAAACCATAAGGAGGGGAAGTAGATTTCTATTATCTTTGACATCTGATCAGTGAATGGCTTAAGACATACAACCAGGTAAACGACTATTATTGTTTGTTTTTTGCATTTTGTCATCTTGTTTAATTAACAACGTAATTTATGTATATATATATATATATATATATATATATATATATATATATATATATATATATATATATAATATATATAAATATATATATATATATATATACATATATATATATATATATATATATCAATATATATATATAAATATATATATATATATACATATATGATAAGATATAAATATATATTTATATATACATATTTGTTTAAATATAAATAAATAAATAAGTAAATAAATATATATATATATATATATATATTTATATATTTATATATATATATATATTTATATATATATATATATATATATATATATATATATTATAATATATATATATATATATATAAATATATATATATATATATATATATACATATATATATATATATATATATATATATATATATATATATATATATATATATATATATATATATATATATATATACTAGCGTACCCGTCGCCGCGCGTTGCCCTGGGAATAGAAGAAAGTCCGACGAAATATATAAGAAGGGTTTCATCCATGCATTACCAATACTATATTCTTGTGACCTTGTTTTCTAAAAGTGAGTTATTTAAATGTCAACAATGCATACAATGTCAACAATGCATACGCTTGGATCATAAATCTTTGACACGGGTTTACCTACACTACCGCATGAAAATCGGGAGTGTACATTAATCAATCACCGAAAAAATTAGGTAGAACACACTTAGGTGACCGCCCATGTGTCAAGGTCATAGAGTGGCGCTCTCAAGCGCTCCCCCCCCCCCCGATTACACTACCGCATAGGCGCCGAGTACGACCCCCGGCTCCTTAAAACTAACAGGCGCCATCGTGCCAAATAGCATCCTGTTAACGATGAAGCAGATTGCGTCATTCGCTAAAGTGACACAAAAGAACAGTATGTTTTCTTTAATACGTAATAAAATATTTGACGTGTTTTAAACAACAGTGTGAATGATGCAATATGTTAGTGTTTCTACTGGTCTATTATTAGATGCTCGATCTCAATTTGTCTAAAAATAGATTCTAATTGCATCATTCGCAATGTGACGAAACTGTTTGGATTTTTTTACGGACAAAAAGAAACATCCCAGTTAAAAATCTAACCTTAGTTTATTTTTCTGATTATTAGAATAAAACGTATTACATGGCCCTTTAGGGGTCGAAATTGAAATTTGTGTGTGCCGCCAAATAGCACTCTACCAGGGCGCCGGCGGACACGCCTGATTCAATTTAGTGAGCGTTTTGTAACGCCCCATCCTATGCATTGTCAATCACAATGTTTAGACTGAATGTAGTTGCCATAGCGGGAAAGACCAGGGCGCCAAATCGCATCCTGCTGGGGGGCCGCCCATGCAAAATGAAATCCTCCCTCCCTCCCCTCCCTCCCTCCCACCACCATCCACCAACCCCCCACCTCCCACCTTAGAAAGCTTCTCGGGACTATTCACCAACTCGGATAATCTGTATTAAACCGCAATTGTCTTTTTAATTTTATATACCGTATATAGAGAAAAATCGCAACATCCCGTGGCGCCGCTCTTGCGAAATAAAAAAAGACTGTTTTACAGAAATCTAACCAGAAGTGTTCTAATTAACTCCCCAAAGTTTGTTGGCTATCGGATGAACGATATCAAACCGCAGTTGACTTTAATTTTTATATACCGTATATAGAAAAAATAGCACCCTCCCGTGGCGCCACCCTTGCAAAATTTAAAAAAAAAAGATTTTTACTAGAACCCTTCCCTGGAGTGTTCTAATCAACTCCCCAAAGTTTGATGCCTATCGGGATGAACGCTGTCAAACAAAAAAACGACTATTATTTTTATATACGTACATAGTGAAAAATCGCACCCTCCCGTGGCGCCGTCTTTGTGAAATTAAAAAATGATTTTTTTTTTTTTACAGAACCCTTCCCCAGAGTGTTCTTATGAACTCACCAAAGTTTGATGGTGATCGGATGAACGGTGTCAAACCAAAATCGACTTTTATTTTTATATACCGTACATAGTGAAAAATCGCACACTCCTGTGGCGCCGCAATTGCGAAATTAAAAATGATTTTTATTGCAGAACCCTTCCATAGAGTATTCTATTGAACTCCCCAAACTTTCATGCCTATCGGCTGAACGGTGTCACTGCAATTCACTTTTATTATTTTTATATACCGTATATAGAGGAAAATTGCACCCTCCCGTGTATGTTTGACTTTAAGTGTTAAAAAAATAATGTTAAGCTCCAACCTACGCCTCTATTGATAGTGACTCACAAAGTGGCCATGACATGAGATTATAGACCCTTACAAGATGTTTTAACTGATAGTTTTTCATCTACTCGACATTTAGATCATCGAGTCTCTAGCGATGAATCGTGTACAATTTATCTAATCATTCATCTGCACAACTATGCCTTATTTCCGGGTTAAATGATTTCATTGTCGTTAATATTTATTTTTAGATTATTAGTAATAACATTTACAAGTCCTTCAATGTATAACCCTATAGTCATTTATTAGATAACCTTTCAGGGTTAGTAAAAAAAAATGTATGTTTGTATTTAATAGTTAAATACTATGGATGACCTAGATATAAAACTTAATATTGTAAGGTGTAACATGTTTACATATTTATTAAGCTCTTTTAAAGATGAGAATCAACATAAATAATGTAAGATTCCCATTTGATAACTAACGATCTATCAGGCAGGTGAAGTAGAGTTCGTATTGGTTGATCTTTGCATTTTTAAAGGTAGGATGTGTTCAGCACTATGTCCAGCCATATTTACTTTACCTTACGTGAGCCAGGTACCCATTAGAGCTGGATGGACTCAGGAACAGCCTGAAGTCCCTTGCCCGGTTATTAAACGTTGCAGCGCCCACGTTTAATGTATTACTGTAATATTTCTTTTTTATCTTTCTATCAATCATATGTAGACACTTAATTATAGTAGATATTTTAATATCATAGGCTCAAGCTTTTCTTCTTATATATTTAGCTATCACATTTCAGTCGGTATGATACATAAGGGTCATCATTTTCACAAACTCTACTTCATCTTCATTAAGTGCCGTGGACAAAAACGGAAAAAAGATAAAGAACCAATTTAACAATCGTGAATGTCATTGACCCAGATTGTGTGATTTCCTTTCAAAGATTTAAACGACGTATTAACTTATCTCGACGTTTTACTGTCCCCTAAGTAGGAAGTAAAATCCGTTTTTTTAATTATTTTTTCTTAATGTGTCTGTTTGTGTAGGCCAATATGCAAACATCATAACATATGTACGGCTTTAGAAGGACGAAATTTCACATATACGTAGCTGATCCTATATGTATGTTTCTCTGGACTTTTTGACAGTGTATGATTTCTCACATGAAAAAAATGAGAGTTTTGGCCACAAACCTATCCACCATTTACTGCATTTCCAACTTTTAGATTGTTGTATGTGAATATACGATAAAGTATAGGAGGGGGGTTCACTCTGTTCCACGCGTCGCGAGGGAGTAGGGATACATACCGCACCGGGTGACACCATTTAGAAAATGCTTTTTGGCAGTTAGTTAACGGTTAATTAAAGTTTAATGATATTTCAAGTACAAACTGTTGATCTAGGCAAGATGAATGGGAGGGAGGTAGGGGGTCATGCTTAAGTTAACTTGCCAACTGTAGAGAAAACAACGGTACATTCAGCTGACATTGTATTTGACTATAAATATACATCGTTACTATTAATTGTACACTTTGGAGCTTCAGTTCTTAGGGGGTGGGGGGGTGGAGGTGACATCAACTGCATAATGTATATTTAATTTTATATAGATTTTCATCTACATATATATATATGTATATATATATATATATATATATATATATATATATATATATATATATATATATATATATACATATATATATATATATGTATATATATATATATATATATATATATATATATATATATATATATATATATATATATATATATATATATATATATATATATATATATAATATATATATATGTGTGTGTGTGTGTGTGTGTATATATTGTTACAGAGGAGAGGGGTGACACCATGTAGTGCCGCACAGGGTGACACTTGACCTAGAGACGCCACTACTCTGTTCCTTATACACACGTTTTCTTTTTCGCTACACAAGTGTGACGCGCACGTTGTATCATATTCAACCTCAAATAAAACAAACACTCACACTAAACATCAATAAACAAAATATTGTGTTTAGGTAAATTGATTATTTTAATTTTTGTTTCACAATGTTGTGTTTGCCGTTCGATGTTAAGTAAAATAAACTTAGAAGTGATGTTAGAATATTTTTTTTTTATTTAATTAAAAAAAACCCGATGGAAAAATTTTTGACTGTTGCACACGGGTCCCAGTAGATTACAAGTAGAACTTTAGAATCCCAGCAATTGAAAGAAATATTAGATAGTTGCTTGCTTGCACGTTGCAGAATCCATTGGATGAGAACACAATACCCACTACATTTAGAAAAAAGAAACATTCACATTCTTATAAAGTTAAAGTAATTATATTGTATATATATATATATATATATATATATATATATATATATATATATATATATATATATATATATATATATATATATATATATATATATATATATTTATATATATATATATATATATATATATATATATATATATATATATATATATATATATACATAACAGAACTTACGCTGACCTTTCGCGTTTTTCTAAAACATTGTTAATAGTTATATAAATATATCAATATACTCAAAGTTGTCGAACCCCAAAAACACTTTAGAAATAAATCAATTTCTTAAAATCTATCTATATACTACTAAAAGTCAAGTTTGTTTACATGTTTGAATATTTATTTGTTTGCCTGATCGAAAATTGTGATATGTTCGACTCTATCTGGAAAGCTGTAAAATGGTATGCAGGTAGAGAATAATTTTTTAATGCAGACAGACTGTTGATCACAAATTTATTTAAAGACGTTAATTAATTTATTGATTTATTCCTACGCAGAATAACCCATTTTTTTTTAAAATATTTGAAAAGCCACTAGACTCGGCGGGACCGTGACGTCACAGGTTTTTGTTTACTCTTTAGTACAATAAAATGGCGGCGTCTATTGAAGAAAATTGTGTTCCCATTCAAAAGTTTAACGCGTTCTAAATCTAATTTTCTGTCGGTCATAACTTTAACAATACGTCCGTTTGCTGTATTTATTACGTTCCAACACTTATATCAATTTTAAACTGTCTTTTTTCATTTAGTTTTACAATAAATTTCTCTAGATTTAAAGATCTCTAGATCTATGCGCGGAGACTCAAAAGTATAGTATAAAAATTCATTTGTGACGTCACGAGAAAATAGCTAAGTTGGTAGCGTAGCCCGCTCTCATGTGGGTGGCACAGGTTCTAGACCAATATGTCAATGATATTTTTTTTTCAATTTTTTTTTTTTAGATGTGAATGATAAAGTTGCCTATCTGAACTTGGCAGGATACAGGGCAGGTGAAGTAGAGTTCATCTGTTTCTTTGTCCTAAGCATATGAAAGGATAGTGTGGTCAGAGACATGCTCGGCTGGAATCGTTTTTTAAACGATAAAAACATGTTGTCTGAGACTTGGCGGGACACTGGGCAGGTGAAGTAGAGTTGAGTAGGTCACATGTGACGTCAGTATATGAAGGGATAGTCCGAAATCGGTGTTTTCGGTGTTTTTAAAAGATATGAAACATATTTTTGAATGTGGGGTCTGTTTTTGTGACGATAAGTGGACACTGCAGTAGCGTAGCGAGGAGGGGGGTGGGAGGGGGAGTGGAGGCGGGGGGGGGGGGGGGGAGGGGAGGAGGTGGAGGGGGGAAGGGGGGCGGGGGGGGGACATATGTTGGGGCGCCAAAATGGTTTGGAAAAATAAACTGAAAGGTTGAGGGGGGTGCAAATCGAAAGTTTGAGTAGGGGGGGGGGGGGTGCACATCAAAAGTTTGAGGGGGGGGGGGGTTGAAAATCGAAATCTTGGGGGGGGGGGGGGGGTTAAAATCGAAAAGTTTGTCCCCGGGCGCCGGGAAGGCTCTCTATGCCTCTGAGTGACAGACGTGATGTTTTTTGATGGATGACCCCCGAAACCCACAGTTATCCAACGGATGACGGGTATTCTAGTATACTACTAAAACTCAACTTTGTTTACATGTTTGAATATTTATTTGTTTGCCTGATCGAAAATTGTGATATGTTCGACTCTATCTGGAAAGCTGTAAAATGGTATGCAGGTAGAGAATAATTTTTTAATGCAGACAGACTGTTAATCACACATTTATTTAAAGACGTTAATTAATTTATTGATTTATTCCTACGCAGAATAACCCATTTTTTTAAAAAATATTTGAAAAGCCACTAGACTCGGCGGGACCGTGACGTCACAGGTTTTTGTTTACTCTTTAGTACAATAAAATGGCGGCGTCTATTGAAGAAAATTGTGTTCCCATTCAAAAGTTTAACGCGTTCTAAATCTAATTTTCTGTCGGTCATAACTTTAACAATACGTCCGTTTGCTGTATTTATTACGTTCCAACACTTATATCAATTTTCAACTGTCTTTTTCATTTAGTTTTACGATAAATTTCTCTAGATCTAAAGATCAGCTATCGAAGGAAATTTATGAATCTAGCCTAGATCTAGATCTAGATCTAGCCTAGATGTAGGTCACTAGATTCAATGTAAATTCTACATCTAGAATCTATTTCAGGCCTTAATTATTTTATATAAATCTTTGTTTGGCTTATTTAAGATAAAATTTAATTTGAAAGTTAGTACTACTAGACTTATTTTTAGATCTAGATCTAGAATCTATACGCGTAAATCAAGTTGCATAAGGAGACACATAGTATAGTATAAAAATTCACTTGTGACGTCACGAGTAAATAGCTAAAATGGTAGCGTAGTCAGCTCTCATGCAGGAGGCACGGGTTCTAGGACCAATATGTCAATGAAATTTTTTTTTTCAATTTTTTTTTTAGATGTGAATGATAACGTTGCCTATCTGAACTTGGCAAGATACAGGGCAGGTGAAGTAGAGTTCATCTGTTTCTTTGTCCTAAGCATATGAAAGGATAGTGTGGTCAGATACATGCTCGGCTGGAATTGTTTTTTAAACGATAAAAACATGTTGTCTGAGACTTGGCAGGACACTGGGCAGGTGAAGTAGAGTTGAGTAGGTCACCTGTGACGTCAGTTTATGAAGGGATAGTCCGAAATCGGTGTTTTCGGTGTTTTTAAAAGATAAAAAAACATATATTTGAATGTGGGGTCTGTTTTTTGTGACGATAAGTGACACTGCAGTAGCGTACCGAGGAGGGGGGGGGCGGTAGGGGAGGGGAGGCGGGGGGTGGGGAGGGGAGGCGGGGGGTGGGGAGGGGGAGGCGGGGGGTGGGGAGGGGAGGCGGGGGGGAGGTGGAGGGGGGGAAGGGGGGGGGGACATATGTTGGGGCGCCAAAATGGTTTGGAAAAATAAATTGATAGGTTGAGGGGGGTTCAAATCGAAAGTTTGAGTGGGGGGGGGGGGGGGGTGCACATCAAAAGTTTGAGGGGGGGGGGTTCAAATCGAAAACTTTGTCCCCGGGCGCCGGGAAGGGTCGCTATGCCTCTGAGTGACAGACGTGATGTTTTTTGATGGATGACCCCCGAAACCCACAGTTATCCAACGGATGACGGGTATTCTAGTATACAATTAAAAATTGCAGTTAAATTGCAGTTGGATCGTGGATTAAGAAGCAATGTAGACATAGTTTTAGAAGGATATTTTCTTGTAACGTTATTTGATCATTTAATGGACGGGGTATGTAAAAATAGTTGAATAAACGTGATGTCGTTTATTGATGACACCTATTCTGTTTAAAAATAGTACAAAGACAGAGACGATACAGTACCTTACTTCTGTCACATCGTGCTTCCTGCCCTACTTACTGGACAAGCTCTGGCAGCCGTATGTTAAGTGGCCTTCATCCAGCATGTCCATGTAGCTGGCACTGCAACAGAACATGCCGACGTCGTCGGTTTTAAAGTCACCGATGATGAGTTCCACCGTGATTGAGTTCCTGTCTAAGTTTAACGTGTGGGGGTGGAGTCTCGCCATGGTGCTGTTGATCGACCAGTTGTGCTCCGAAGATGGAAGCATTATGTTTCTTACCGTGTGCTACACGTCGGGACAAAAAAAAAGATACTTACGGTAATTGAGAAGGCCTATAACGAAACTTTTTGTTGATTTTGAGGAAATCGGCTTATGAATTTTTAATTTTTTTTAAAAACTTTTTTTTTTATATTTTATTAATTAATTTATTTATTGATTTATTTATTGGTTTTTATGATAAAGTACGATTAAAGCATTTATATTTATGCACAACTTTTACAACAAATTTATATATGGGTAATTTTTAATGTAGGTTTTAAAAGTGGCCTGGTTAAATTTAAAAGAAGAATCGTGTATATTTTAAAGCACTGCTAAATTACTCAAATCATTATCCTGAGAACACAACAATAGACGCCATTAAGTTTACTTTAACATTGTATTAAAAGTGTCCAGAACAATCTCTGACAACTTATAACTCCAGGTGTCGCGGACAGTATTTGCCCTACGTAAACACACAGCTCATGTATTACATTCTCAAGGGACATAACTGAGTTATATGTTATACAAGGGACATAACAATTACTCACAAGATATAAATTTATAACCACTAATAAATTATGCTTAAAATAATTAATATGGAAGATTTAAAAAAAAAATTAAATGAACATTTAGACTACTAGCTGCAATAAAGTAAGTCCAAAATCCAGGAGGTTAATTGACAAGAGGTAATTGAAAGGGGATAAATGAGAGGGCGTAGTTGCTGCTGAAGGGGGGGGGGGGGGGGGTAACGTCGTGGGAGATGGCCGAGGGAAGTTGACAGGGGGGGGGGGTAATATCCTAGATTAAAAAAAAAACAACTCACTCTTGACTATAGTAATGACATATACTTCAAATACAGATAAGGAATAAACTTTCTAATGGGACAAAACTCACTTCTGACTCCATAATGTATATAAACACAGATAGTGGTCTAAAAATTAAAAAAAAATAAAAACCTCACGTTTGATTATAGTATTGACATATACTTCAAACATAAATAAGGAAGAAATTAAGTCTAATGTAACAAAACTCACGGTTGCCTCTAAGATGTTGACATATTCTTTAAACACAGACAACGGTAATCGTTGATGGTCCTCATTTCTCCAAGTCAGTTCCAGGTACTCCAAGCCTTTCGTTTCTTTAGGCACACCCGAAAGATCCGCGTCACATACCACTTTTACCGGATGGCCAATTATAGCTGAACTCTGAACTAGCATTGATTTGTTACTAACTGGGAATATAAAAATGTAAAAGTGTTCTATAAAATTGGTCCTGTAAAAACTTAATTAGCGTATGTCTAAGAGGTAGTTAAATGGGACGGAGTGGTCTAGCAGTAGAGAGCTGGACCGCTAACTCGTAAGTTTCGAGTTAGAATTCGGGTTCAAGTCAGTAGAGCGTCCCTGAGTCCACGCAACTCTGATGGGTAACTCACGTTAGGGAAAGTAAAAAGGCGACTATGCATAGTGCTGACCACACTATGTCTTCAAATGCCGAGGTCACATAAACAAGTAAACTCTACTTCATTTGCCCCATAGACCGTCAGGTTTGAAAAAGAAACTTTACTTTACTTTAAGAGGTAGTTAAGCTCCCTATACAGAACATAACGATTGTTATAACTGAGTCCAATATTGATGCTAGTGGGTTAACACCTACTCCCCACCCACCCCCTCCCACAGCTGAACTGGGACATCCCCGCCCTACTTAGAGAAGTGCAGGCTAGAGGTAATACAGGTCGCCTGGTCTTTGACCTGGGATGCAAATTTGGTGAAACACGTAATGGGATACCCTATTGTATTCGAGGTTAAGCCAGGGCATAGACCCCAAACTGGGTGGCGAGAGATAGGACAGTTGAACTTAAGCTTTGCTAGGATGTAGTCGTATTTTGTGGTGTAAAGTGTGGTAGGGCTGAACCCTAAAGCTTGCCACTATTTAGGTTCAATATTACTTTGTTATCCAAGACTAAAGTATAAACCATTAAAATGAAGGAGTTGAAATTGTTTTCTTGAACCTCTCACTGCAGTCATCAGTACCAATCATACTATTGTCATTCATAACAAAGATCTATAGAGCAAAGGAAGTAGAGCTCATTAGTTTCTTAACTGTGGCTTATAAATAGATAGTGTGCTTAGTGCCGCCTATTTTCCTTTATTTTCCCTTCCGTCTACACATCTTAGGTTCAATGAAGTAAGAAATTTTAATTTAAATGTATAGCCTACGTTAAATTGTGATTTTTTTTATTTCTAAAGAAGCGTAGGCTACAATAATTTCTTTTATTTATTCTAATCCGTATTATTATGTAGTAAACGTAGGTACAATATTAGTAACATTGTTATAGCCTAAGACTAACAGTATTTAAGTCAGTTCGATTATTAGTAAACCTTTTATAATTGCTGCAAATTTGGAACTCTTTGTGTTTTGCTTTGATGCCTAGAAACAAAAAGCCGCCATGTTGTTGTTTTTATTTTACCATGCGAATAATGCTCTAAAAAATTAATGTAGTTTGAAAATGTATATCTCTACCTGGCTAACGAGATATCGAATCGCAAGCGAGAGAGAGACCGAGACATGCAAGCCCTATTCATGTTAACACGGAGTATGTAACATGGTATTAATAAAAAAAATAATGTACCAGGATTTTTAAAAAAAATATGATTATAAAAATAACTATAGCACAACAGATGCGTAGCGCCCGGGGACAAACTTTCGATTTGCACCCCCCCCCCTCAAACTTTCGATTTCCACCCCTCTCAAACTTTCGATTTGCACCCCCCTCAAACTTCTGATTTCCATCCCCCTAAAACTTTCGATTACTTTTTACAACCCATTTTGGCGCCCCCCTAGAAATATCCCCCCCCCTGCCCCCCATCGCTACGCCTAAGTAGCACAAAAAGGAAAACAACAATCGGCTGGTCGAGTCGGTAAAGCTAAAATTAGCTAAACCGAAAAACTCTCGAACCATCTGCCTAAGGAGGCTCGACAGCTTCTAGAAAATAAAAAAAAACTGCTACATTGTAGTTTGTTCTTTATTAGACAAAGGCTATGGAAGCAAATCCAAAAAGGAAAGCAGGCTGACACGTAATACTTAATTGTATTGGAGGGAATTCCTCCACCACAAGAACTGAGAAAGAAAAAAAGAAAAGGCTACCTGCATTAAAACTTAATGTCCATACCTAGCACTTCTTGGCATCGCATGGAGGCTTGAAGGTGTTGGTTTGAATCGTAGTACATGCAATCACAACAAAACCGGCCGCTGTCTTCGATGCGAGAGTTCGTTATTGTGATCTGAACCTTAAATTGTCTCCTATCCAACCACATGAACTCATTGATCAATAGGGTTCCTTCTTTTGTGAATGTCCAGTGTGGTTTTGCTTTTCCCTTTACAACAATATTTTTTATTGATATATACATATATATATATAGGCCTATATATATATATATATATATATATATATATATATATATATATATATATATATATATATATATATATATATATATATATGTGTGTGTGTGTGTGTGTGTGTGTGTGTGTGTGTATGTATGTATATATATATATATATATATATATATATATATATATATATATATATATATATATATATATATATATATATATATATATATATATATATATATATATATATATATATATGTATATATATATATATATATATATATTATATATATATATATATATATAATATATATATATATATATATATATATATATATATATATATATATATATATATATATATATATATATATATATATATATATATATATATATATATATATATATATATATATATATATATATATACATATATATATATATATACATACATACATATCTATATGTTTATATATATGTTTATATATATATATATATATATATATATATATATATATATATATATATATATATATATATATATATATATATATATATGTATATATGTATATATGTGTATATTCAATTCATTCATAATGTGTTTATGTGGCAGATGAAGTAGAATTCATCTGTTTCAGAGACCTCAGCAAATGAAGGGATATTGTGCTCAGCACTATACCCAGCGGCCTTTGCTTCGGCTAACTTTAGTTAGGTACCCATCATTTTCTTAATTTATTAAAAGCGGGAAACCGATATTAGAAGTAGATAATGATCTCGTGAAATTCAAAAATACCTATATTGAAGCCATAAATTCAGTTGAATTAATATTATCTAAACGTTAAAAGTATTTCTTTAATATACGTGTACAATTATATTAATTTGGCAGACATATAACACATATGTACGTTTCTTTTTTTTACAATCATAATTAAACCTTACACAATAACTTACTCCGTGATAATAGGTGCCTTGAAACATGTGATATCCATTCACTTCCATAGCGCCTCTACCATTCCTCCAAAATATTTCCAGTTTGTGTACACCTAGCACACTGGCTGCCACCCCTGCTAGATCCGCGCTACAGTCGACTTTGAATGTTTCTCCTTCGATTACGTTTGGTTTCGTGATCGTTTTCATCGGAACTGGAACAATAGAAACATTTTGTAGTTTGTGTCCCTATGCCATAAATGATACTAATAACACAGCACATTTGCTTAAAATTCTTGCCCAAGTGTGTAAAACCCCGAGATGGACCACTGCAGCTTCAAGTAACCCCCCTCCCCCTCCCCCAGAAAAAAGTCTGAAAACAACACTGCACTAATCCAAGTGTGTAAAACTCCTTACAGTCAAAACCCCCGAGATAGATTACTGCAGGTTCAAGTGACCCCCCCCCCCACCCCTAGAAAAAAAAATTCTGAAAACAACACTGCACTGAACCAAGTGTGTAAAACTCCTTACAGTCACAACCCCCGAGATAGATCACTGCAGGTTCAAGTGACCCCCCCCCCCACCCCTAGAAAAAAAAAATTCTGAAAACAACACTGCACTGAACCAAGTGTGTAAAACTCCTTACAGTCAAAACCCCCCGAGATAGATTACTGCAAGTTCAAGTGACCCCCCCCCCCCACCCCTAGAAAAAAAAATTCTGAAAACAACACTGCACTGAACCAAGTGTGTAAAACTCCTTACAGTCACAGACCCCCGAGATGGACCACTGCAGGTTCAAGTGACCCCCCCCCCCCTCGAGAAAAAAAGTCTGAAAACAACACTGCACTGAACCAAGTGTGTAAAACTCCTTACAGTCACAGACCCTAAGATGGACCACTGCAGCTTCAAGTGACCCCCCCCCCCCCCTCCACCTCCTCCCTACCCCCCACACCCAGAAAAAAAAGTCTGAAAACAACACTGCACTGAACCAAGTGTGTAAAACTCCTTACAGTCACAACCCCCGAGATAGATCACTGCAGGTTCAAGTGACCCCCCCCCCCCACCCCCAAAAAAAAAATTCTGAAAGCAACACTGCACTGAACCAAGTGTGTATAACTCCTTACAGTCACAGACCCCAGAGATTGACCACTGCAGCTGCTCATTGCACGTGACCTGCGTAGCGCCGTGCACGACGTACCCCTTGTCGCAGACCGGATGACAGACGCTGCCGACAGTCTTGTTGCAGGCGGGTTCCCATTGGCCGAACGTCAGTGGTGGCAGCTCCCCACAGGTACTCACTAAATACAAGATTATACTTATATTCAAGCAAACATGTATTTATACTTATATTCAAGCAAACATGTATTTATACTTATATTCAAGCAAACTTGTATTTATACTTATATTCAAGCAAACATGTATTTATACTTATATTCAAGCAAACATGTATTTATACTTATATTCAAGCAAACATGTATTTATACTTATATTCAAGCAAACATGTATTTATGCGTATATTTAAGCAAACATGTATTTATACTTAATATTCAATCAAAACATATTTAATTAAATAGAAAAGTAAACATTATATATTATTTTGTTTCGATATAGGTGTTTCTATACATGTGTGTTGCTTATGTAGTGTACAATCCATTGTAGCTGCTTAATATATTGTGCTTAGCCACCTTATTCAAAGAGAAATACGCTGTTAGTTCGGGTATTAACATCAGTTACACGCATGTAGTCACATTAACCTAACGTACATGATATCGAAAAATCGTTTTTTATAATATATATATATATATATATATATATATATATATATATATATATATATATATATATATATATATATATTTAATATATGTATGTATATATATATATATATATATATATATATATATATATATATATATATATATATATATATATATATATATATATATATATATATATATATATATGTATATACATATATATATATATATATATATATATTATATATATATATATATATATATATATATATATATATATATATATATATATATATATATATATATATATTTATAAGCTCTCTCTCTCTCTCTCTCTCTCTCTCTCTCTATATATATATATATATATATATATATATATATATATAGGCCTATATATATGTGTGTGTCTCTGTGCGTGCGTGCGTGCGAGTGTGTGTATGTGTGGGGTGGGGTGGGGGTGGAAGTGTGTGTGCGTGCTTGCCTGCGTGCGTGCGTGTGTTTGTATGTAGGCAGTACTACAACCATAAACAAAATTAAAGTCTCTTGTTTTTACCAGTAGGTATGCACTGTCCAGGGGATGACCATTCGTTTAAAGTGACCATTTTATTGCACGAGATGCTCTTGGCACCGTTCACGATGTAGCCTTCGTTACAGGCGACATGGCAGACACTTCCGACTACCGGAAAACATGGAGACATCAAGGTGCCATTTTCTATGCTTGGTGGCTCGTCACATAAAGTAGCTAAAATGTACACGTAAAATTTAAAAAAAAAATTAACTTTGAAAAATGTATGTTTTTGTTGTTGTTTTTTGTTTCATTGTACTTTTTAAAAAAAAAGTTATATTACATCATTTTTATTATTCTAAATCAAACCAAAAAAAATGTTCAACATTCAGAAAATAAAAAAAAATATTTAGGGGAGTGAAAGGAAATGGTGAAAAGTCACAAATTTCACTTTTAGGATCTGTAGACAAGAATTGTGAACCTTTAACAATGCCAATGCACCAGATCCTAGTTCCGCATTTCAGATATCCCCCCTCTATCTATGTATACCCATGTCCTAACCCCTTTCTATTTATACCCAT
>NW_026732531.1:197500-310254 GCF_028476545.2 Physella acuta | reverse complement strand
TCCATTCAGCATCCTTATGACCATTCATCAATGCTATTGAAATTATCTGGTAATTCATTACATTAAAAATAGCTGATATAAATAGGGTGCATTCAGAAACACATGTTTTTTTAAGCTAAAAAAGAATATTTAAATACTATATAAAAAATGCATTATTTTAGAGCTTGGTTTTGTCATTTAAATTTGTCTATTTAAAAGCACAAAAGTTTTCTGTGTATATGAGTATTTTAATTTTTTTTATGCTAGAACATTTTTGAATGACCTATTTTTTTTAAATATATATATATATATATATATATATATATATATATATGATTTTATATATTATATATATATATATATATATATATATATATATATGATTTTATATATATATATATATATATATATATATATATATATATATATATATATATATATATATATATATATATATATATATATATATAAATATATATATATATATATATATATATAATATATATTTATATATATGCACCGATTCATTTATATTGATGCAGTAGGCGTTTGCATTGTACCAGTGTTTATATTAAATTGCTATCAAGCCATTCTAAAATATTTAGTAACTGGTTAGGCCTATATGTAGCTTATGAAACTTACGTTTTTGCTTATTTTGTTCACAGATGATCACTTTGTACAGAGAAAAAAATCGATGAAACTGAAAGTACAGCTTGGTAAATTATATCTATTAAGCTGAGAAGTTAAAAAACAAGTTATTACATTCGGTTTCTTTTTTAAAGATATATGACTAACATATATATATATATATATTTTTTTTCTCTCTCTCTCTCAAACACATGCCGTTTTATAACAGAACAAGTTCAAAACGAACTAAACGAGATTAAACGAAGGCTTAGAGAAGAAGAGAACGAATCGCAACTTGCAAGTGATTCTGGTAACTAACCGCTTTTGTTTATCCTGACATTTTTATCTTTTCAAACGTTCAATAGTTAATGAGAGTTGATGAAATTAGTGCCAAACTTTAAGGGTGCTACGGCTAAGATCGGAATTATCGCAAGCCTAATTAATACTAATAGTTTCGCTGTCTGTGTATGTATCTATCTGACAAGAACGCTCTAGAGAAAACACAAGGAAATTAAAAACATGCATAGTAATTCGAAAAACGAAGTATGACGCGGTCACATTTAGCATAGAGTAGAAAATAATCTCAAGCCGGAGAGTGCACACAGTAATATGACGTCATTGATTCTCGAGTTAACATTGAATAAAAAGGCAATTTTGTCTAATCTAAGTGGTTTGCGTGAAGAGTTTCTTTCATATAATTCTTCGGGTAGGGGCGAAGCCCCACCCCCGCGTAAGAACGTCTGAGCCCCCCACCCCCCTCCCCAACTCAAAAGAAATTTCTTCATCGATACTCTATAATAAAATTACCGCCTAATTAATGTGTCTAATCTAAAAAGTGGTTTTCTTGCAATTTTTTTAATGCAATTCTTGTTGCTAAGCGCGACACCAGTGTTTCTTTTAGACTTTTTCCTCCCCGGAGAGAGGTGGGGGTACTTGAAATTTTCGAGGGCGGGGGTAGAATTTTCAAGGGAGGGGGCGGACACTGGAAAAAGTATATAATTATATTTCGTTGAATGGGGCGGTAGACATTTTTTTTGGGTGGGTGGGGGGGTGGGGGGTGGGGGTGTGTGTGGGGGGGTGGGGTGGGGTGGTTTTAGTTTAGAGAAAAGAGACAGCACCATCAGCCTAGCGCCAGTTGTATCCTTCCTCAACGGGCCATAGTTTCGCTGTCTGTCTATATATCTATCTATCTATGTATCTATCTGACAAGAACGCTCTAGAGAAAACACAAGCAAATTAAAAACATGCACAGTAAAACGAAAGCGAAGTATGACGTCACATAGAAAATAATCTCAAGCCGAAGAGTGCACACAGTAATATGACGTCATTGATTCTCGAGTAAACATTGAATAAAAAGGCAATTTTGTCTAATCTAAGTGGTTTGCGTGTAGAGTTTCTCTTTTGGTAGGGGCAAAGCCCCAACCCCCTCCCGCCCCCCGGTATAATGTCTAATCCCTCCCCTCTCTCTCTCCCTCCCCCCCCCCCCCCCGCCCGTCGAACGTCTAATCGCTCCCCCCAATCCCACCCCTCTCTCCCTGCCCCCCCCCCCCCCCGCCCGTAGATCGTCTAATCCCAACCCTCTCTTCCCCCCCCCCCCCCCTTGCCTGTAGAACGTCCCCCCTCTCTCCCTCCCCCTACCCCCGTAGAACGTCTAATCCCACCCCTGTCTCCCCCCCCCCCCCCGTACGTAGATAAGAACCTCTATTCCGTTATATTAAACTAACATTATAATACAAACAGCAGTGGGTTTATTTTTTCAAACTGTAACCTGACTAAAAAACCAAAACTGGAGAAAAAAAAAGTTAAAAAGATAAAATGTGTATAAAAGGGGCCAGTGTTCCAGATCCGAAACAAATAAAGACGAGATTTAAGACGGACAAGTTTATTCTGGGAGAGGAAAAGCTCGAAAGAAACTCTAAATGACGTCATATGGTAGAAAATAATCTCAAGCCGGAGAGTGCACACAGTAATATGACGTCATTGATTCTCGAGTAAACATTGTCTAATCTAAATGGCTTGCGTGAAGAGTTTCTTTCATACAATTCTTCAGGTAGGCGCTAAGCCCTGCCCCCGGCAGAACATCTAAGCCGCCCCCCCCCCCCCCCAACTCAAAAGATACGGCGTCATCGATACTCTATAATAAAAAAAGACTGACATTACGGCATAGGCTAATTAATGTGTATAAACTTAAAAGTGTTTGGCATTTAGAGTTTCTTTCATATAATTCTTAGGGTAGTGGCTAAGCGCGACACCAGTGTTTCTTTCAGACTTTTTCCTCCGAGGAGAGGGGAACTTTAAATTTTCTAATCTAAAAAGTGTTATGCGTGCAAAGTTTCTACCATTAGTTTGTATGATCTACATATGCGACCAGTGTCTCTTTCAGACTTTTTCTTCCCCGAAGAGGGAGGGGGGTACTTGAAAATTGTCGGGGTGTGGGGGGATGGGGGAGGTGGAAGGCGGAGCCCTCTATCCCCAAGTAGAGTCGCCTGAAAGAAACTTGAGATTAGGTGCATGGTTTACGACTGTATTTAGTATCAATGCGCGGTAACTAAGTGTAGATCAAGCTTAAATCCGATTAAAATGACGATTCTTGATAAAAATCCGTTTTTAAAGTAATTTGTCGTTTCCGATTCAATTTGAGGTTAAGGTGGTGGCTTTGGTTTTGGTTTAGAAAAATAGACAGCACTATCAATCTAGCGCCCGTTGTATCTTTCCTCAACGGGCCATTTTTCTCGTTTATTTTTTAAGTTCGCACTCAATCCAAATTGCAAGGAAATTAAGGAAACAGTCTTAACCTATTGCCATATTATCTGCTGGGTAACAAGAGTATTTGAATTGAAACTGAGACTGTTTGTTCCTTAAAGACTTAATATATTCTGACTAGCAGAGCTCTCGCAGAATGTAATTTCTACAACATAATCAATTTTTTTCGACACGACAGTTTAACGATAAAGTGGATAACAAAATATCGATTTTATTTTTTTAATAGCTTTACACCTGGAAATATGCAAACACACAGTAATCTAAAGGATCGTTGTTTTTTATGCTGTTATATATATGAAGATTAAACACCATACACCTATTCTTTATATATATATATATATATATATATATATATATATATATATATATATATATATATATATATATATATATATATATATATATATATATATATATATATATATATATATATATATATATATATGTATATATATATGTATATATATATATATATATATATATATATATATATATATATATATATATAATTCTCTTCTGGGAGCCGTTAGAAAACAAGCTGCAAGTGCCTCCTTGCAGTCCCCTCTCTTTCTCTCTATCACTATCACTATCACCCCCACCCCCTACCCCACCCCCACATGGTCTGGTGAGCTGTGCTCACGTTAATGTTTACAAATCATAGTGCCGGGTTTAGTGACGGCTATTAGGGGCAGATAATTTAGTTTGAACCGATTTTAAACTTAGAGGAGGTAACAAAGAGGAGGCTGCTTTCACGGGGGGGGGGGGGTGTAGGGTCGGGGTTAGGGGAAAGGAGGGGGGTTAGTGCTTTAAAGCAAATATTTTCAGTGGCAGCATTGGTACTGTCGAATTCACAAATTATGAATTACTGAAAAGTAGAAAATAAATCAACTAAATAGCGGGTCGGCTCGTATATATATATTTATATATATATTCTTATATATATATATATATATATATATATATATATATATATATATATATATATATATATATATATATATATATATATATATATGTATATATATATATATATATATATATATATATATATATATATATATATATATATATATATATATATATATATATATATACATGCAAAAGTATATGTACACTAAACAATATTAACAGCTGCGACAACACCAGTACATTTTGTGCATCGCAGTGATTACGAAGAACTGTTAAAAAAGCAAGGTGGGCTATTAATGTTGTTGTCATGTTTTTTAAAATCTTTAAAATGTTGGAAGATGAAAGAATATTTAGTGTTTAAACATATATCGTATTTTAAAACCCACAAGTTATTCCTAATGGTTAAAAGCAACGTAGAATTTTTTTTTTGTTCTAAAATGTATTCTACTTTGATGTTTTGCAAATTTTAACTACACTGCTTTGTAAATTAAATAAGACTCTACGACATATAACCATTGTCTTTTTATATTGCTGATATATTTGTTATTTTGTAATACTTTAATACTTTAGTCTCTGCTGATGTTTTTACATTTAATACATGGCTAATAACAGAAAACTGCTGAATTGTGTAATAGTAAGACTTCATTTAAACAATTCAACTTTTTTTGCGCTGTTATGGAAATGCAACTTGCTAAATGATTGATATAAGGACAAAGCCATTTTTAATCAAATCATTCATTTTTTTTTAATTGCATGCAGATTTTCGTCAATACCAAAATTATTTTGTTGATGCACGAGAGTTGACCCATAAAACATAATATTAGGTTATACTGTTGTGTATAGTGTGTTTATGTTATAAGAATGGCATCATTGGGAGTAAGGGAGTCATGTTGCATGAGGCAAAAATTAGTGTGTTAGAGTAACACATATCATTGTTACCAGCCAGGGGGGGGGGGGGAAATAATAAGTTGTAATTTATTGGGCTAGAGCTATACCAGCGGGAGTGTTAACTCCTGGCAGGTTCAACCAAGCTGGGAAGGTCTGCGCGGGTAGGGGTCAGACAAAAGCTAGCACCCTGGTCCTCCAGGTTGGGGGTTGAGCATAAGGTCAGCAACCTTATCTCGTAAAACAAATTACCCGCTACAGAAACGCAGACAGAGAGAAACAAAGACAGCTCGGACCAGGGGAAAAATGGATCTCCCGATGGAGAATTTATGAAGCCGGGTGGTGAAAGCCAATATGTATTGGAAACCACCAGGTCGACCACCATTATTTCCACTAGGACCACCATCAATATTGGAGCTTGGAATGTCCGCACGATGTACGAAGCTGGAAAAGCAACCCAAGTAGCAGCAGAAATGAGACGCTATAAAATAGCTATCCTGGGTGTCAGCGAATCAAGGTGGACTGGCTCAGGACAAAAAAGGCTGATATCAGGAGAGCTACTGCTGTACTCAGGTCATGAGGATGAAAATGCACCACATACTCAAGGAGTTGCACTCATGCTATCAAATCAAGCACAAAGGGCTCTCATCGGATGGGAGGCACACTGCCCGCGGATCATAACAGCTACCTTTAAAACTAAAATAAGACGAATAAACATGGACATAATACAGGCCTACGCCCCAACAAATGACAGCAAAGAGGAGGACAAAGACGAATTCTACAACAGGCTAATGACCATTATCCAGAACCGCCCAAGAAGAAACATCCTTATACTCATGGGCGACTTCAATGCTAAGATTGGAAGCGACAACAGAGGATATGAAGAATGTATGGGACAGCAGGGTTTAGGTGAGATGAACGAAAACGGAGAAAGATTTGCTGACTTGTGTGCCACAAATAATTTAGTCATTGGCGGTAGTCTCTTTCATCATAAAAGGATACATAAAGCTACTTGGGTATCACCCGACCTATCTACAGAAAACCAGATAGACCATATATGTATCTTAAAAAAGTTCAGGAGATCACTTCAGGATGTACGCGTCAAGAGAGGAGCTGATGTTGCTTCAGACCATCACCTACTGGTAGCTAAAGTAAAACTCAAGCTGAAGAAAAACATGTTGGAAAACAAAAGGAAATACAGGTACAACACAGGCCTGCTAAAGGACCCATCTAAACTCAACGAATTTAAACTTCATATGTCCAATAGGTTCCAGGTACTACAAGAACTAATAGAAGAAGAGACGATGGAGGAAACATGGGAAAAAACTAAAAGTATATTAACATCAACATGCGAAGAAGTGCTAGGCCCTATCAAAAGACAAGCGAAGGAATGGATATCAGCAGATACCATGAAAATTATTGAAGAGAGAAAAAGAAAGAAGGCAACATTAAACAACAGCCGCACACGGGCTACGAAATTAAAAGCACTGGAAGAATACACCGAAACGAACAAAAATGTAAAGAAACACATAAGGAAAGACAAACGGAGCTATTTGGAACTGCTGGCAAGAGAAGCGGAAGAAGCACTGTACCATGGTAATATTAGGGACGTGTACAATACAATTAAGAAGATATCTGGTAAGTACAGTAAGCCAGAGAGGCCAGTGAAAACCAAAGATGGAAAGACAATACCTGATGCGGAAGGACAGATGAAGAGATGGGTAGAACATTTTGAAGAACTACTGAATAGACCAACACCAGAGTGCACGCAAGACATACCACCAGCTGAAAGTGACCTCCCTATAGACTGCAACCCACCTTCAAAAGAAGAGATACATAGAGCTATAAAGCAGCTGAAAAATTGGAAGGCTCCAGGAATAGATGGTATACCGGCAGAAGCACTGACAGCAGATATAGAAACTAGCACCACACTACTATACACACTCTTCAAGAAAATCTGGGAAGATGAACAAATACCAGAGGAGTGGAAGGAGGGACTACTCATAAAGCTTCCAAAGAAAGGCGATCTTAGTGCATGCTCTAACTATAGAGGGATAACACTTTTGTCCATCCCAGGCAAAGTCTTCAACAGAATATTATTAAACAGAATGAAGGAAGCCATAGATCCCCAGCTTCGAGATCAACAGGCGGGCTTTAGGAAGGAAAGGTCATGCATAGACCAAATTGCTACCCTGCGCATCATCATTGAACAGACCCAAGAGTGGAACTCATCTCTCTATATTAATTTCATAGACTATGAGAAGGCCTTTGATAGCCTGGATAGGCAGTCAATGTGGAAATTGTTGAGACACTACGGGGTGCCACAGAAAATAGTCAACATTATTATGTCTTCATATGAAGGTCTCAAGTGTAGAGTAGTGCATGGCCAACAGACTACAGAGGCCTTCCCAGTACGGACCGGAGTAAGGCAGGGTTGCCTACTTTCACCATTCCTGTTCCTACTGGCCATAGACTGGGTTATGAAGATGTCAACAGAGAAAACGCGAAACGGTATACAGTGGACATTGTGGAGCCAGCTGGATGACCTGGACTTTGCTGACGACCTGGCCCTCCTTTCTCACACACAACAGCAAATGCAGGATAAAACCAACAGGGTTGCAAATTTTTCTACAAGCCTGGGTCTGAACATCCACAGAGGGAAAAGTAAAGTTCTCAAAGTCAATGCATCAAACAACAACCCTATAACACTGGCAGAAGAAGCCCTAGAAGAAGTGGATAGATTCACCTACCTTGGAAGTATTGTTGATAAGCAGGGTGGGACAGAAGCAGACATAAAAATAAGGACGGGTAAGGCAAGAGCAGTCTTCAACCAACTAAAAAATGTTTGGGGTTCGGGAGATTTAACCCTTAGAATAAAAATCCGGATCTTCAACACACTAGTAAAACCTGTTTTACTCTATGGAGCTGAGACATGGAGAATAACTGCTATAAATAAGAAGAAAATACAATCATTTATAAACGCATGTCTCAGAAAGATCCTGCGAATTCGCTGGCCTAAAACCATCAGAAATGATGTTCTATGGCAACGGACAAATCAACTGCCAGTGGAAGTAGAGATCCTCCAGAGAAAATGGAAATGGATTGGCCACACACTCAGGAAGCCTGTATCCAGCATAACAAGACAGGCCCTCACCTGGAATCCACAAGGCAGGAGGAAGAGAGGCAGACCAAGAAAGACCTGGAGACGTGACCTGGAAGAAGACACCAAGAAGATTGGATACACCTGGGGACAGTTGGAGAGACTAGCCCTGGACAGAGACGTCTGGAAAGCTCTTGTCAGCGGCCTATGTCCCAGTAGGGACGACAGGCAAACATGACATGACATGATGAATTTATTGGGCTGCGGCCCCTGTGGGACCGCAATTGTAGATGTAGTTTTTTTCACGCTCTTCGGTGCGCGAATTTTACCTGTGTTCCATGTCATGTGACATGGAATTATGGGTAGTTCGTGTCTGTGGCCTTGTCAGTCAGAACCAAGGCTGCTGTGGACACGGACGGTGACGTTGCCTATAGGTAGATCATGTAAACCTAATGAAGGGCTACCGTTTTTCTGTTTTCTACACTGTTCTACCGTCCTACATCGCCGTTTATGGCTTGATGTTAATGTCAATAAAGCAAGCAGTTGACAACAGCGTCGTTCCACTATGTGCTTTATCTCAGGGTAAGCCCTTTTAAACACAACACCACAGTGGGTAATAAGCATCCCCATTGATTAGTGTTACATTAGCTTCTGTATTATTATAAATCAATAAACACTGATTTAAATACTGTAATGCTGGTCTGAGCGAATATAAAAGTAGTTTAATAATATTAATACTAGTTTTAATATTCGATTATTAATAAACACCAATGCATGTTGAATAAAGTATGAAAATTATTTTAAAAAACCGTTAGGCGAGTACATTTTTCAAGGAATTTTAATTTTCGTAATTGCAAAACATAGAATTATATTTATATCTTCGTATAATTTAGAAATGATAAAAAAAATTAATTATTAAAAATTACCATATTTAATTTTCATTCGATATTCATACAAAAATTAATTTGAATTGATTTAATATAAGAAATGAAATAACTGGCCATTTCACGAATATATGTTGTACTTTGTGTTATTTTATTCCTAATAGAGGAGATGCAAACCAAACTAGCGCGGCTCGAGGAAGAATATTCTCATTATAAGTTGTCTTGTGAAAAACTCGAGGAGGAAAAAGGTATGCTTATTTAATTTAGATCACATGTTGTAATCGAAATTTCTGTACAAAAATATCTATAAAACGTACACTCTTTTAAATTCAAGTCGGGCGATCATCACATTTTATGCTTGATTTTGTTTTTATGATTACATTAGGTAACTACGGTCTTTTTTTTTTTTCAAAACATGTTTATACAATTTTAAGTCGACTTAGCTTTAGCATTCAACATAACGTAAAACACTAAATACACTTGGTAATTTCGAAGATGGACATAATTCTTACATGTAGTTTTTATGGAGGCCAGTAAAGATTATTCACTGACACAGAATTGTTATGATTATTAACATAATAAAGACGGTGACCCGTCAAAAGAGCGCACGACAAAAGAGCGCCGACATAAGAGCGCAGACAAAAGAGCGCCGACATAAGAGCGCAGACATAAGAGCGCAGACAAAAGAGCGCCGACATAAGAGCGCCAACAAAAGAGCGCAGACAAAAGAGCGCCGACATAAGAGCACAGCCAATTAAAAAACACATGTTGTACGCTAAACGAATATGACATGGTTAACACGTGTTTTAATTAAACAATCGGCGGTACGATAAAACGACCTTTTTATTTATATATTATTGTTAATATGTTATGAATGCAGTTAAAGAAACTGAACAATTAGTTTTTAAATGAATCCATACAGATTTAACATCAAACGATGCCTTCTGATCTGAGTAAATTTTCATGTTCCTATTTATTAAATCTGTTTTTTCAATTTTTAATTTGCGCTCTTATGTCGGCGCTCTTTTGTCGGGAAATTAGTGCGCTCTTATGTCGGCGCTCTTATGTCGGCGCTCTTTTGTCTGCGCTCTTTTGACGGGGTGCCAATAAAGACAAGTAATATAAATCCATTTTAAATAATATTAGTTAAAGCTTCCAAACAATGTTTTCACTATTAACGTTATTACTTTGAAAGGTTTTTAATGTTTGAATTATTTATAATAAATATTAAAACAGATGAGCAGATACAAGAGACAACCAAAAACCTCGAAAAACAAAACCGTAAGTAAATGGTAATTTTAAGTAAGTGAAATACAAAAATATAATATTTGATTTATAATTATAATTATATATACATTTTATTATGTAATGCATTCAGCATTCAACATTTGATTTTGAATTATTTAATCTATTTGCCCATTTCAACATTTCAGTAAAGATAAAAAATGAAGTCTTTTAAACTTTTCTTGGAATTTTAATAAAACAAGACTTCATTCATTTTTAAATATCGGGAGATATAACTATGGAACTAGAAAATACGAGAAAAAATCTCGACAAAAGCCTCACGTATATTGAACAGATATGTAAAGAAAAACATAAGCATACTAAATGTTTAAAGGGGTATACGCATTAAAAACAAGTAATTAAAAAAATTCTAGTGACAATTTTAGCGCAATTTCCTTATGTTATCTAAAAATAGCTCTTTCGTAGAGTAAATCAAGAGCAGGGTTAGTAAAACCATTGGTTAGTTATTAAAACGTTTTTTCTTTAATTTTTTTTCAGTATTTTACATGTTTTATTTGCAATAGAGTAATATGATTAAAAACCATTGCGCGCCTAGCTACCGAACGTGATGTCGCAGCCATTGAACGTGATGGCGCAGCTATTGAACGTGATGACGCGTGTGGTGTGGTTGGCTAGACATGCCTACTAATTCGGTCCAAATTTTAATTAATTCATAAAAAAATTAATTAGGCATCCAATTATTAAGTCAAATTTAATTTCAGATTGCATTGTCAGTAGTATATTAGGTCACTTTTGATTATTATTTTTGGCGGAGGAGCGAAGGCGCAGGCGCAAAGGCTATATAGCAAAATACTCCCCGCCTGGGGGAGGCGGATGTACAATGACATATAGCAAAATACTCCCAGCCTGGCGCATCGCAGGGGGAGGCGGATGCGCGGGAAGGCGCAAAGACATATAGTAAAATACTACGCCAACTGGGGTTGGCGGAGGTGGAGGGTGGCGCAGCCTGGTACAATGAGATATAGTAAAATACTCCCAGCCTGGCGCAGGGTGAAGGGTGTAGGATGAGGGTGAAGGGTGAGCCTGGCGCAATGAGATATAGTAAAATACTCCCCCACCCTAGGGTGGCGGAGGAGCGGAGGGTGGGTCACCTTTGGTGACGTAATCACTGACCTTGTGACGTATTCATTGACCTTGTGACGTAATCATTGACCTTGTGACGTAATTAGTGACCTTGTGACGTATTCATTGACCTAGTTACGTAATTTTAATGATTTTTTTAATGAGTTTTAATAAGTTTTTTTAAATTTTATTTTAAAATTAGTTTGAATTTTAATTTAATTACATAGTTTACTTTTTAATTATTTTTATTGAGTAGTTACGTAATTTTATTTTGTTTATTTTGTTTATTTTAATTTTTTAAATTTTTAAATTTTTAAATTTTTAAATTTTTAAATTTTTAAAAAATTTTAATTTTTTAAAATTATTATTTATTTTGTTTTGTAATTTTTATTAACGAGTTACGTAATTTGCTTATTTGTTTGAAATTCATTTTATTTCTTTGTATATTGCTTTAAATTCTCCAACACAATGAACGTGTACAAAAAACAGGTTACATTCTCCAACACAACGAACGTTACAAAAATAGAACATCCATTAACCAGCCGTGCAACACGTGTTACTTATCGATCCGCAATCCTTTGTTGTTTTTTTTTGTTTTGTTTTTACACGCGCCGCCCGGAGATTTATGGGTATTATATTGATTGCAGCCACGGGGCCATCAAATGAGGGTCCGCCTAATTAAATTGGTCATGCATCGTGGCTTTATGTGTTGTTCGCCGAAGCGAACACCGCAAGGGTTATAGTAATTAATCGAAAGAGCTAAGTGGTTAACCGCAAAGCCACCATTAAGTGTTGGAACACCTGTTACCACTTTAATTGATTTTTTCCCCCGGTTGGGTCCCGTGCTTTTTACTAACGGTTATACGCGCAGTATCATAGGTTTTTTGATCGAGTAAAGAAATAATATTGATCGACCCGGGTCGACCCCGTGTGTTGTATGTAGTTGGTATATCAATGTTTTGTTGTTGGTTGGTGTAGAGTTTATGCGAGGGTCGGTGGAGATTTCACCGAGGCAGGTTACAAACTAGGACCATCCATGTTCTTGGAATTGTTGTGGATAGAATGTATACTAGAGTCTGTGAAGTTTTCACCGAGGTTGGTTTTGAACTCGGACCATGCATGTTTAGGAATTATACTAGGGTAGTATGGTTTTGGTTTCACAATGGGTTGGTTCAAAGTTGTTACATGCATGCTTTGGAGTTAGTAGGTTTCAAACTAGGGTCGGTAAAGTTTTCACCGAGGCAGGTTACAAAGTTGTTACATGTATGTTTTGGAAGGGGTTGGTGGATGGTTTATACTAGAGTCGGTGAAGTTTTCAACGATGCAATATTTTTTGTCTTTACAAGTTCGCTTTGTGATTGTGTGTGTGTGTGTGTGTTTGAGTGTGAGTGTGTGTGTGAGTTCATACTAGGGTCGGTGAAGTTTTCAACAAGACAGGTTTCAAATTCGGTCCATCCATGTCTTAGAGTCGGTTGGTGGATGGTTTATACTAGGGTCGGTGAAGTTTTCCCGATGCAATATTGTTTTTGTCTTTACAAGTTCGTTTTGTGATTGTGTGTGTGTGTGTGTGAGAGAGAGAGAGAGAGCTTTTTGGTTTGACCGAAAAAAGTTTGGTTTGCGGTGTATAACAGACACCGATGTTTTGACCGCGTAGGACTTCATAGTTGGATGGGAAAGTTGTCACAACTTTTAATTAGCTAATACAATAAATCACAAAAGAGCATTTAAATGTATATAAAAAATTTATTTACTTAAAACAACTCGTGTGTGTGTGTGTCTGTGTCTGTGTCTGTGTGTGTGTGTGTGTGAATGTGCAACCCGTACAAAACGACAGTCTGGATAATGGCGTCGATGTTCTTCTTCTACCACATCACCCGTTTCCCAACCCCTCAACGTATTCAAACAGAAAACACACTTGACAAGGTCGCCAGGTCCAATGAAGATAAAACCATTTTTAGCCAAACTGATAGGGTCCACAGGGTAGACGTCGGACCAACACCCTGAAAATGTTTGCAACCTTTCCTCCTCATCAGGCAACCTGAAGTCAATGTCCCTCTCGAAAGCTGGGCTGGGTGGTGGTGGTGGCGTCTCATCAAGGGGTTCAATAAAGGTTCCACCTATAGGTCGCTGTACAAACACTCTCTCATAACCTAGATTCATCTCCCCTTGATTAGTCTCATGAAAGCTACTGAGCATCTGTACAGGATACAATCTCACTTCATCCGGTCCAATATCAAGACCAGTTTCCGTTTGCTCCAACATTCCCGTGCTCTCAGTGGAATCCCATCCACAGCACTGAAGACAAAAACATTCAACGGACATGGTATAGGGTTCTTATACTGCGGTGTATATAGTATTCCCTGAATACTGTTTTACCACGCCTGGGTGGGCTACCGCTCAATGCCGTAAAGAGCTGTTTCCAACTCGGATCCAGTATTTTAAATGGTTGATTTTGATTCCAGTCATACATCTTATACAGGATACCGAGTTACATAACTTTCAGGGACAAGTAACAAAACAATAACTCACATCAAAAATTAAAAAAAGGCCGTTTATATAATAAGTTTTTATTGAATAAAAACAACCCCATCAGCATACAGTCAAGGTTCTGTCTTATTTACATATTTACATTAAAGTCTCGTTAAAGGCACGATTGGTAAACTAAAAGGTCTTATATGTCTAGGGGAGATGTTGTGTCATTGTCTGCGTCTACTTGTCTTTTAATATAAAAGTAAGAAAATGAGTTTCTGTGTTGGGTGTAAGTATATATCCCCGTGTTGTATGCTCTGAACCCTGTGTTTGTCCCACCACTTGGTTCCTTTGTTGTGAGGACCTGCATGAAAGATTCTTTGCCTAGTGTGTTGTGATTTTTAGATAATCCTTTGGTTGATGTTTTATTATAGTCGCCAAAACAGTGGTACGTCTTGCTACATAAAGATACCATCCCATCCCCTTCATATTCTAGCTTAAACAACCCCGGTGTTCTCTTTTCATAAATTTTCCTAGCCCTACACCCCAGACAATGACTATCTACCGTGCCTTTGCCGCTTATAAATTGTGGTCTATGTAAGTCGCATACTTCTGAGGGGAACCATTTATCGTAAATGTCAAAAAACTCGTGTTCTAGTCCCGGTCTAACGGCTTTTAACAAGTCATCGGTACTTAAGGCTAAGTATAAACTGTCAGTGTCCATCTCACATAGCTGAAAGTCTGTTCTATCTATATACCTGTCTATAAAATCATAATAAAATTCTAACATCCTAAGTTTCGCGTACTGATAAACGAAAAACCCTATCTGAAGAGGGAGATCCCAAACTATCTTCTTTTTAACGTTTCTACTTCGTAAACATCATCGGTAAGTTTTGTTATTTTTTTTTAAATCGCAGATTATTAATACAAACCCCTATATCCCTAGCACTACAGTAGGTCATGTCCGCATGTCGTGTTTTATCCGTCAAAGTTTTACCATATGCCGCGTTTCCTAACAATTTCATTGTTTCACTCGTTATCGCGTATTTGTCGTCTATGTCCCCCTTTCTTCGCGCGTCTGAAACTGTATCCCCAAATGTCTTAAAACAGGAAACCGGATTATATTCAACTACTTGATAAATTTTAGTTACTACCAACCCATGATTTAAATACCACTTTAAAAGGGGGGTCGCTAATAAAATTTTCTCCCCTGTAAAGCTACCGATTAAAGTCCGTCTACCGCTAGTTAATAAGTTGTTGTCGAGCGCGTATTGTCTCATAAACGGTCCGATGTCGTCGCGCGTAACGTTAGTATTTTTGAAAATCGGTGTCATCTCACTAAAATGTTCTCTTAAACTATCCGGTAATTTAATGTCGCATTCTATCAGTCCAAAACATGAGTCGTCTAAAACAGAATCGATGATCTGTTTTTCAGTCAGGGGCCATTTCTTACCATAGGTCGGTGTCGGTGTCTTTTGTGATTTGTCAATAGAGTTTAAATACTCTTTAATAGTTGGGTTCATTTTTATGTGGTTCCCCCACTCACATTCCCACATTTCTACGACTTTAACGTCAACAGTATCTGTAATGTGACCTACTTAGGTCTTTTTGCTTTATTTATATTTAATCTCCTGAGTTATGTATTTGTCCTTGGGAGAATTGTCAGTTCACTAGTACGAATCGGTCAACTGAACTCTGTCACATCAGGTGATTGTATTTTTAATCCCTGGCAGAACCTCAACCAATGGTCTTGCGACTGTGAGGATCCTTGACAGATCCTCAACCAATAGTCGTAAGACTTTTGAGTTATTTCCCCTTAATCTGAGTTGTATTTAATCTCGGGTTTTTTCATGTCTAAAGGCAGCCAGATTGACCTTTGGACCAGGAGAGTTGTGCCGGTGGTTATGTGTGCCACTTTTTCAGTATTGTTATTTTGTGACATGATTAACACCTTTTGTATAAGGTATTGTGTGGCAAGTTGTAGTATTTCTAATATTTTGTTCTGGTGTATTATTGCACCTTTTTGATTACTTCGGTGATAGTTTGACCTTTATTTGGATTTCTATTGTTGTAGAGGCAATAAGTCTCTTCTTGGTTTTATGTGGTAATTATGATGCCATTCAGTTGTGTGAAGTATTGATCTTTATTGGTGTATAATATACTAAGCCACAGCTGTGATATATTGTGATTTTCTCAAACTGTAAGTTGGAGTTTTTGAGTTTATTTATTGTACTCTTAGAGTCTGTACATTTTGAACTTACCTAGTGTCATAATCTTATACATTTATTAAAAAGGTATTGATAGTTTAAGTCGTGTTGAGTCTCTTCGATTTGTCGTGTTTTACCCCTAGACAGTATTAACGAGCTCACGGCAAGTTGTTGGGATTCCATTAGAGTGACTTCTATCGGTACCATACCAAACGAACCTGGGGTGTCCGCTCCCTCCGCGGCTGTCGGAGAGCGGTCCATAACAAGTAAGGTACTTCGTAATTTCGTTTGTCTTTTTAAATAACTCAGTCAAGGGTCTGTTACTAATAGGATTTACTGTTCTGTCTTTAGTTAAAGGGCAGTCAGGGTGTCCACGAAAGAGGCAGCCATGGAACTGATAAACGGTTCGAGTGTTCGCGTCCCACCCGTCTACTCTTATATGGCGGGATCCTAAGCTAACTTCGCCCCCGTTAAACGCGGTTTTTAAAGTTACCCCCTTTGTTTTTGAAACCCACGATAACCACTGAAAGGCCTGTTCCCCATAATGATTCGCTTTACGCGGTCTAAACCCCTCCTCACTATTTCTAATAATCGGAAATCCCGTCGGCATTTTTTGCATTAAAGACCGTAAATAATGAACCCTTTTCGTGATGTCTATGAAAAATAACGGAGGGGCCGCCTACGATATTATTTCGGATTGTTTTATGTAACTCTGATTTGAGCTCGGAACACAAAGAAAAAGAAACGTTTTTGGGAAGTGTTTTAAATAAGTATTTTAAGGTTACCCCCGGGACAGAAATCGCGTCTTTGAAAATATCAACCCCTAAATTTTTGTAAAAATTAGTTTGCTGCTCGAGCGCCTCGATAAACGGTTTTACATCGATATTGTTGTACCATATAAGATAATCTTTAAAAGTTTGCATCCCCTTCTCTACCCAAATTTGCCTACACATCGCGTACTCCTCGTCTGAAATGTTACAATTTTTTAATGATGAAAAAAAGGCCGAATGCGGAGGTAAACACGTTTCATCTAAGACGGCTATATTTTTGACATATTCGTACGGGAAAAAGCCTTTGGTCTCTTTAACATTATACGCGGCGAGGTATTTACTATAGCTAAACCCTGGTGCTAGATAATTAACTATATCTAAGAACTTTAATTTATTTGTTGATATACACATGAAATTATTATTTCTTTTAACTACATATTTAAACGGTGTTTGTTTACCTTCTACGTCGTCTTCATCATCGTTACAACTAGATCTAGGTCCTTCCTCTAACCCCTCTTCTGTGTTTGAATAAGCTAAAAAGTACTGAATAAAATACGGCTTAACGAGATTTATATCGTATTTTCCTGAATTAAACCTTATAACCGGCATTTGTCGCAAATACTCGTCTAATCTACCGCTAAGAAACCTATCAATTCCTTTGTCGTTCGACTTATTATCACTACCCCTAGCTTTAGGTGGAAATAACTTCCTGATTTGCTTAAAAATAGGATCGAATTGTTTTCTCAAAATTCCATAAGCTGCCTCAGCGATTATGTGGAGTCTGTCAATAACTCTAGTCACTAATTCTTGAGGGTCACCAGTCGAAATAAAACAGATGGGTTCGACGAACCCATCTACGTTTGCGGCAACAGAGCAAGACAAAGGCACGTGTTTGGCTACGCTTTTTGTAACTCTACCTAACGTGGGTAACTCGGTATGGTCGAAATAGCATTCGAAATCGTAAGTTGCTCGGAAGGGATAAACAAAGTTACTATCTACATCTAACCCATAGGACGCTAAAAACTCCCAGATTGTTTGCTGTGTCTGATAAAGCCCTCCCTTATACCTATCTACGGGTTTCCCCCCATTACACCCTTTCACGTGTCTGTTCAATTGTTGAACGGTGGGCCATAATTTGTTACACACAAAACACGCGAAAGAGTGACCCGCCCCACCTATATTATTAATGTACATAAACTGATTTTGAAAAAATAAAAGATACAGTCTCCCTAAACCTATCACTACTTCTAAGTTTCGGAGAAAGGATCTGGTTTTCGTCAAATTCAAAAATCTCAATATTTACACTAAAACAGGACTCTAAGAGGGGAATTTCGACCAACCTAACCCCGCTAAATTTATCCAAGCTCCTGAGACCTTGGTGCGCTTGCCACTGTTTCGCGAGTTTTAATGTTGGTTTGCTAAGATTTATTATGGATGCTCCTAAATGTGTGGCTAAACATCTAAAAAAGGAAAAATTGTCTGTGTAGGGTTTTGAATTTGAATCCTGTTGTAACATGTTAATGGTGTGATTATGTTTAATAAAGTCAGGAATGTCTGTAAGACGGGATGTGGGTGAAGCTTTGTCTGTGGTCGTGTGTAAGCCTACTGCATCTCCCCTAAGGTCGTCTACAGGAAAAATAGGGGTGTGTGAATTAAGGTTACTGTCATTGTTAGTCTTTACGCGTTTGTTGTTTGCTATGTCGTCATACGTCGTATGTCGTTTTAAGGGGCTAGTGTTGGTTGCAGTATGGTCTGTTTGACTCGCTGATGGGAGTTGGACAGTATGTGTGTCGGTCACTAATGTGGGTTGGTGTGTTTGTGTGGGTGGGTGGCCGGAAAGAACCGCAACGGAAAAAAGCGCAACGGAAAAAAGCGCAAATCAAAAAGCGCAACGGAAATAAGCGCACACGGAAAAAAGCGCAAAGAGAAAAAAGCGCACACAGAAAAAAGCGCAAAGAGAAAAAAGCGCACACGGAAAAAAGCGCAAAGAGAAAAAAGCGCAAACGGAAAAAAGCGCAAACAGAAAAAAGCGCACACGGAAAAAAGCGCAAACGGAAAAAAGCGCAAACGGAAAAAAGCGCAAACAGAAAAAAGCGCAAACGGAAAAAAGCGCAAACAGAAAAAAGCGCACACAGAAAAAAGCGCAAACAGAAAAAAGCGCAAACGGAAAAAAGCGCAAACAGAAAAAAGCGCACACAGAAAAAAGCGCAAACGGAAAAAAGCGCAAACAGAAACAGAAAAATGCGCAACCAGAAAAAACACAAAGAAAAATGTGCAAAAGAGAAATTTAGCACAAAGACCATATGGACTAGATGACACATTTATACATGACTGTTAGAGCTGCTGTGAGAGTGTCGTGTTTGATCACGTGATCTACTACCATTTAAAGCGTACCACTACCATCTGCATTCCCATCACCTCGATACAGGCGATAATCACTTTACACAATGCCTATTATTTTCTTGGTCAATAATTATTCAACTACTATTCTCATATAAATAAACATCAAAATATCATTGATATCAACATTACATGAAGTATCTCTCAATTATGTATTTAATATTATCATGACGCACCTACCTACGCACCTTCCCACCTACCCATTTACCCACCTACCCACTTACCCACCTACCCACTTACTTACTTACCCACTTACCCACCTACCCACTTACCCACCTACCCGCCTACCCACCTACCCACCTAAAAAGTATCGACGAAGTTCGTTAGTTTCGTAAACTGCACTAGACATATTTTTTTAAATGAAAATTCATTGACATATTATGTTACATATATGTTATATTTTGCGACAACCTTAATTAGTGCGTTGGGCTAGTGTGAACACTCACTTCGAATTAACTCAATTACATGCTATTTATTTTAACATTACACGGTAAGCGTCACCCAACTGTTGTGATGTGAGGTGAGGACAGGTTCGACAATAAACCAACACGAAAGTACGAAAGAGACATAGATTGCCTATTAGAGAATGGACCCCTTAACATTCCTAACCCCACCATATATATATATACTAGTTCAGCCAAAGAGGGGAAGGACCAAAAAACAATAGAATTTATAGAAAATATAGGCCTGTACTATTATTAGTGTCTCCCCCCACCCCCCCCCATACCCCAACAAAAGTTTCAAGTGCCCCCCCCCCGGAGAAAAGTGTGTAAGAAACAATGCTCTCATGGCGTAAAGGGGGCGGTGAGAAAATATATATATATATATATACTAGCCGTCCCGGCCAGGCCCTGCTCTGGCTTCTGTAAAAAACCTTTCTGTTAAAGACCATTACCTGTGTGTTTAGTAATCATCATAAACCCGGCATTGCACACCCAAACCAAAACCAAAACAACAAAACGCAAACATAACGCTAACACAATTACAAATACAAACGAAAACAAAAACCTAACAACTAACCCAACCACAACCACAAACACCAATACGAACACAAAGAAAAAAAAAACGAAAAAGCAAACGAAAACAAACCAAATCCAAATGCAAAACCAACCACAAACCCAAAGAAAAAAACACAAACGAAAAAACAAACGAAAACAAACCAAATACAAACGCAAAACCAACCACAAACACAAATACAAACACAAACGCAAAGAAAATAAAACACAAACGAAAACGAAAAAAGAAAGAACAAAAACGAACCAAATCAAAACGCAACCACTAACGCAAACCCAACCTAAACACAAAGAAAACACTAACGCGAACATGAACGCACAGTGCTCAGAGTCTAGCCCGGGGCGGAATCGCCTGTTTCAGCTTAATAAACGACTATAGTACCCCAACTTATTCATAGTCTTTTGCACTCACTTTAATGAACGTAGGCGCGAAACCGAACACGGGAGGCCCGGGACCCCAAATAGCACCCTGTCTGGGCGCCAGAGGACGCCCGGATTTGATTCACTTAAAGACTATAGTAACCTTTCTTACCCATAGTCTATCGCACTGTTAAAAACAAAACTATGCAGCATAGCGCTCACACGATAGCCCAGGGTGCCAAATCAAACCGTGCAAGGGCGCCGGCGGACGCGCCTGTTTCAATTTAGTGAACAAAAATGATAATACTCCAAGCTTATCCGTAAATGGAAAGAAATAAACATATAGGATTTGTAGGACCTGGCTTATTAAATGTTATTGATTTAAAAAAAATATTGAACAGTATGTTCAGTGTATAGAATAAATAAAAGGCAGTGTTAAAAATACCTAACGACATTGCACTTAATCAATCCCCGCTAATTATGTAATTATTTTTTTTTTCTTAACACCAAAAACAAAGTAATAAAATGTAAATTCTTTCTTCTTAAGAATTTTTTTTATTAAAGGGAAGTAACTGTGCAGTCAATACATTTCCGACACAATTTTAGAAATTTTATAAACGTCGATACACTTTTTAAAAATTTTATGTCGCGTTCATAATTGAAAATTATTCTTCTAAGTAAATAGAATGAAAATTGTTTTTAAAGACTTTCAATGGTAATTTTTTCCCACGTTTTCTTTAACTTGCTTTCTCTGTGTGTTTGTTTGTCTTTCCAATCCAATCTTGCGATCGAAATTTCTGGCACTTCCCAGTTAGCTAGCGCGCTGAAATTTTCAGGGAAGCTTTGTTTTGGATGACAATTGAATATTCTATTGTTTTTATTACTTAATTAATCCATGGAAACATTTTATTGATCATTTTAGACCGCTATATAATTGTACCAAAAAACGTGGGGAAAAAGGGACATTACCCAGTAACTGTAATTTGATGAAAACAAGGTTCGGCACTCCCCCTCTTTTTGCTTACTGAGTAGTTGTCACGCGGTGTTTGTGTACAAACAACCATAACCTAACAACTGGTGGCCAGTTTGGGGGAGACTATATGGTCGAGTGGTTGGGCACACGATTGCTATCCCACTCGACACGGGTTCAAATCTATGTTTTCTAGTCAGTAACGTATTCACACAACGTGTTTTTTACGAGTTGTCTTTTTACGAGTTGTCTTTTTACGAGTTGTCTTCGTTTACCCCAAAAAAAAGTGAAAAGATAAAATCGATAGCAAGATTTTAATGCAAACAAACAGACGAAGACTAAAAAGTAGAAAATAATAATCATTAAAAAAGTTTTTAAAAACCCACGTTTTCTGATTGAACTAAAAAGTAGAAAATAAATACTATACATCACAATAATGCAAGCGATCACTCTACTATAAGCGATCAAAAACGTGGGGCGCCGTGATTTTCTTACAGTTTCTAATACTGTTGACTCTCTATAAGCTCCCTAATAAAAGTCAATAGTATTATCTAATCAATAGTAATATAACTTTTACTTCGGCGCCCCACGTTTTTGATCGCTTATAGTAGAGTGATCGCTTGCATTATTGTGATGTATAGTATTTATTTTCTACTTTTTAGTTCAATCAGAAAACGTGGGTTTTTAAAAACTTTTTTAATGATTATTATTGACTCGTAAATTTAGACTGTGAGCACGATAAAAAATCTAACACTTAAATCCATAGAACTGTCAACGACAAACTTTTTTGCCACACGTTACAGAACTGAGCTTTATATTATATATATATATATATATATATATATATATATATATATATATATATATATATATATATATATATATATATATATATATATATATATATATATATATATATATATATATATATATATATATATATATATATATATATATATACCGAGGGGTCTATGGGGGGGGGGGGGTTATGACCCCCCATAAACCCCCCCCCTGCCTACGCCACTGCATATAAGTATTCGCATAGATTTAGAGTAGCGTCCCTTTTGTTTACATGTTTTCATTACCCTTCAAACAAAAGTCTATTTTAGTTATATTGAGATTAAAGAATGTAAATAAATAGTATACACAATTCTGTAGAATAGGAACGATTGGGAGGGAAGTGACATTTAGCGCAGTAAATTTAGAAGTTAGGTAGGGTATAATAAATGGTGGGGTTAGGAAAGTTAAGGGGTCCATTCTCTAATAGGCAATCTATGTCTCTTTCGTACTTTCGTGTTGGTTTATTGTCGAACCTGTCCTCACCTCACATCACAACAGTTGGGTGACGCTTACCGTGTAATGTTAAAATAAATAGCATGTAATTGAGTTAGTTCGAAGTGAGTTTTCATACAAGCCCAACGCACTAATTAAGGCTGTCGCAAAATGTAACATATATGTAACATATGTCAATGATGTCAATGAATTTTCATTTTAAAAAAAAGATGTCTAGTGCAGTTTACGAAACTTACGAACTTCGCCGATACTTTTTTGGTGGGTAGTTTGGTAAGTATGTAGGCGGGTAGGTGGGTAGGTGGGTAAGTGGGTAAGTGGGTAGGTGGGTAGTTAGGTAGGTAGGTGGGTAGGTGGGTAGTAGGTAGGTAGGTAGGTGCGTCATGATGTGAAAAAATATTAAATACAAAATTGTTATTTTGGTGCGAATGAATGTTGTTACGAGAGATATGACGAATGCATGTTTGATGACGCGGATGACAGAGAGTGAAGTTTTGCCATAGGAACGGGTTGTTATAGTATGCAAGCTAGGTAGTTCGGACTAGGGAGAATGTGAAAGATACTTCGTGTAATGTCGATAGTTTTATGTTTATACGAGAATAGTAGTTGAATAATTATTGACCAAGAAAATAATAGGCATTGTGTAAAGTGATTATCGCCTGTATCGTGGTGATGGGAATGCAGATGGTAGTGGTACGCTTTAAATGGTAGTAGATCACGTGATCAAACACGACACTCTCACAGCAGCCCTAACAGTCATGTATAAATGTGTCATCTAGTCCATATGGTCTTTGTGCTAAATTTCTCTTTTGCACATTTTTCTTTGTGTTTTTTCTGGTTGCGCATTTTTCTGTTTCTGTTTGCGCTTTTTTCCGTTTGCGCTTTTTTCTGTGTGCGCTTTTTTCTGTTTGCGCTTTTTTCCGTTTGCGCTTTTTTCTGTTTGCGCTTTTTTCTGTGTGCGCTTTTTTCTGTTTGCGCTTTTTCCGTTTGCGCTTTTTTCTGTTTGCGCTTTCTTCCGTTTGCGCTTTTTTCCGTTTGCGCTTTTTTCCGTGTGCGCTTTTTTCTGTTTGCGCTTTTTTCCGTTTGCGCTTTTTTCTCTTTGCGCTTTTTTCCGTTTGCGCTTTTTTCTCTTTGCGCTTTTTTCTGTGTGCGCTTTTTTCTCTTTGCGCTTTTTTCTGTTTGCGCTTTTTTCTCTTTGCGCTTTTTTCCGTGTGCGCTTTTTTCTTTTTGCGCTTTTTTCCGTTTGCGCTTTTTTCTGTTTGCGCTTTTTTCTGTGTGCGCTTTTTTCTCTTTGCGCTTTTTTCCGTTTGCGCTTTTTTCTCTTTGCGCTTTTTTCTGTGTGCGCTTTTTTCTCTTTGCGCTTTTTTCCGTGTGCGCTTATTTCCGTTGCGCTTTTTGATTTGCGCTTTTTTCCGTTGCGCTTTTTTCCGTTGCGGTTCTTTCTGGGAACCGTTTGTGTGTTGGTTGCTGATGGGGTATCGGTCGGTGATGTTTGGTTGCTGTGTGCTGTCTTATAGTGTCTTGTCAAATTGGAAAGTAGTGTAAATACTTTCCCGCAAGTTGTGCAGGGATGTCTTTGTCGGCCGTGAACAGAGTCGTGATGGCGTATGAAAAGTTGATTACGGCTGAATACTCGGTCGCAGAGCTCACATGAGTAACGAGTCATGGTTGGGTGGGTGGTAGGTTGGGCGGCTTCCATTATTGACGAGGTGTCTAGTGTGTGGATCAGTTGGCTGCTTGGGTAGGACGGTGGCTGTAGAATAAAGATTAAAATAATTACATAAAATAAAAATCATAAAATAAAATACATACTTAAAACAAAATTAAAAAATGAAACGTACCTATGGGTTTGAACGTCTAAGTTCGATCTAGGGTTGTGTAGTTGGATGTAGCTGGAACGTTTGGTTCAGTGGATGGATCGGGGATGGGTAGGTGGCTCACAAGGCTCGGTCAATGGAGCGGCTGTCTCGTTGGGTCGGTTGTACACTAAAAAGGAATACATATGACTACTTATTTAGATACATAATTATTTAAAGGGTATTTTAATGGGGTTAGTTTCCTTAAAACATCACGTACTATTAACCTTACCTCGGTGTACGATTCAAAAAGTAAAGTAATACATGTGCGTACTTATTTAGAACAGACTTAATTAAAGGGTATTTTAATGGAGTTAGCGCCCTTAAAACAAAATTAATATTAACCTTACCTTCAATGTTAATTCCTAAAGATCTGTAAACACGCACAAAAGATGTGGTCCGTGGAAGAGTTAGGTAGACGTGATGATTGGTAAAGCTGGCGTGGGTTAGTCTCAGGAGTCAGCAGAGGTCGCAGGCTGGTTAACTGGAGGTGATGGTTGGTTTGAAGTCCGAAGTCGAAGTGATTAAAACAAAATTTTCGCGGTCATTTATACGGTTGCTCAGCCTAATTACAGCACCAGCTGTTACCTGTTGACTTTGCGGAAAGCCACTTAATGTACGTCGTTAATCATCATGACCTGTCAAACCGAGTGGTAAAACCAATTAAAGTGGTAACAGGTGTTCGCACACTTAACGCGGAGAGGAACTTAATGGCTCGCATTAATCATCATGAACTGTCAAACTGAGTGAGAAAATCAATTAAAGTGGTAACAGGTGTTCCCACACTTAATGGTGGCTTTGCGGTTAACCACTCAGCTCTTTCGATTAATTACCATAACCCCTGCGGTGTTCGCTTCGGCGAACAACACATAAAGCCACGATGCATGACCAATTTAATTAGGCGGACCCTCATTTGATGGCCCCATGGCTGCAATCAATATAATACCCATAAATCTCCGGGCGGCGCGTGTCAAAAAAAAATAAATAAAAAAAAAACCAAAGGATTGCGGATCGATAAGTAACACGTGTTGCACGGCTGGTTAATGGATGTTCTATTTTTGTAACATTCGTTGTGTTGGAGAATGTAACCTGTTTTTTGTACACGTTCGTTGTGTTGGAGAATTTAAAGCAATATACAAAGAAATAAAATGAATTTCAAACAAATAAGCAAATTACGTAACTCGTTAATAAAAATTACAGAACAAAAAAAATAATAATTTTAAAAAATTAAAAAATTTTTAAAATTGAAAAATTTAAAAATTTAAAAAATTAAAATAAACAAAATAAACAAAATAAAATTACGTAACTACTCAATAAAAATAATTAAAAAGTAAACTATGTAATTAAATTAAAATTCAAACTAATTTTAAAATAAAATTTAAAAAAACTTATTAAAACTCATTAAAAAAATCATTAAAATTATGAACTAGGTCAATGAATACGTCACAAGGTCACTAATTACGTCACAAGGTCAATGATTACGTCACAAGGTCAATGAATACGTCACAAGGTCAGTGATTACGTCACCAAAGGTGACCCACCCTCCGCTCCTCCGCCACCCTAGGGTGGGGGAGTATTTTACTATATCTCATTGCGCCAGGCTCACCCTTCACCCTCATCCTACACCCTTCACCCTGAGCCAGGCTGGGAGTATTTTACTATATCTCATTGTACCAGGCTGCGCCACCCTCCACCTCCGCCAACCCCAGTTGGCGTAGTATTTTACTATATGTCTTTGCGCCTTCCCGCGCATCCGCCTCCCCCTGCGATGCGCCAGGCTGGGAGTATTTTGCTATATGTCATTGTACATCCGCCTCCCCCAGGCGGGGAGTATTTTGCTATATAGCCTTTGCGCCTGCGCCTTCGCTCCTCCGCCAAAAATAATAATCAAAAGTGACCTAATATACAACTATTGTCTTCATGTCTTTTTCCACGTGTCAACTGTGAATCGTATCTGTTAAGTAGAAGTGTCCGAATTTTCACTCCTGCGTTTCGGTCTATACAGACTTACGACTGACGACTGACGACAGAGGAAGTGAGATAAATAAAAGCTTGTAATAACAAAAAGTCTGTTATCGAAAAAATATAGAGATAACTACAGTGCAACTGATTTTGGTTCTAGGGTGTCGGTAATTGTCATAAATATACTTGAATATTAAATTGTGTGCTTGTAAATTCATTAGCAAAAGATTACTAGCTTACACAGTGGAGCCATACGGTAGTAGGTTATTTTTAAAATTAAACTGTACTTTATCGAAAGCAACGACAATTGTATATACTCATTTAATAGCGAGTGTAGAAGAAGAAAATAAATATAACTTTACTTATCAAATGTAGATATAGTCAAGAGTTAATTGAAAACTATTGATTGTTAAAGCTTTAATAAAAAAAACAAATGTGATTTACACGTACGATGGCCATAGACGCGTATCTACAGGATACGTTTTGTAAGATACGCTTGCAATAGTAACAAATATACCACCATCAAGCAGTAATAAGCAACAATAGTAAATATAGTGTAAGTTGAAGATAATGAATGCACGCATGTTCCTAGCTTTAATATAATAAGTTGCTCATTAAAATAACAAAATAAAATTTAGCAGGAGCCTACATGTCAATTGTTAGTTAAAATAATAAAGCAAAGTAGCACACTCAATAATGCAAAACCAATTCGCCTAACAGTTGAATCAGCCTCTACAAGGAAATCTACACGGAAGATTAAAACCAACTTCGGCGAATAAGACTTAAGAGAGTGTATCTCCGATTCCCTCCCGTTATATTTACCCCTTCTTTGCCTAACTCGTGGACAGTTTCTATATTTTAAGGAACAATGTACTTGATGTACATATGATCGTTGTTCCACGTTGCTACTGTTCCATAAGTCAGATGACTACTGGTAAATCGGCTTAAAATTGTTATAGAAAATGCCTGAAAATGGGGGGGGGGGGGGGAATATTGCATAGGTGGTAACCAATATGGAAGTACATAATTAGGTTATATCTTTAGGATATATACAGACTTCATTTACTTTTACATATAACGCTGAGCTTTTTTTATATAAAATCAGAACTTGTTTTGGACCTCAGCATGACAACAGAAAGACTAGAATAATTATCATTAAAAAAGTTAAAAAAAAACCACGTTTTCTGACGAACTAAAAAGTAGAAAATAAATGCTATACATCACAATAATGCAAGCGATCACTCTACTATAAGCGATGAAAAACGTGGGGCGCCGAAGTAAAAGTTATATTACTATTGATTAGCTAACACTATTGACTTTTATTAAGAAGCTTGTAGAGAGTCAACAGTATTAGCAAATGTAAGAAAATCACGGCGCCCCACGTTTTTCATCGCTTATAGTAGAGTGATCGTTTGCATTATTGTAATGTATAGCATTTATTTTCTACTTTTAGTTCAATCAGAAAACGTGTTTTTTTTAAAAACTTTTTTAATGATAATTATTTTCTATTTTTTAGTTTTTGTTTGTTTGCATTAAAATCTTGCTATCGATTTTATCTTTTCGCATTCACTTTTTTACTTTCTCGTATATACGAAGTATAGAGAAAAACTTGTAATCGTGCAACTAAAAAATCGAGATTTTTACAAATCTCGACGTTTTACACCTCACTGATACGGAAAAACATAATTATGCAATCTTGTCCGTGTGTCTTTGTGTCTGTCTGTGTGTGTATGTGAGTATGTGTATGTGTCCGTGTGTAAACACGATAACTTGAGTACCGTTACAGCTAGGTTGATGAAATTTCATATATAAGTATTTTATCAAAATCGTAGATCCGTATCAGCTTTTGAGGGATTTCCGATAACCGGAAGTGGTACTTTTCCTACTTTGAATTTTTCAAAAGCCTATAACTTGAGTACTATTTCAGACAGTTAAATGAAATTTCACATGTAAGTAAAAGATCTAATTCGTTACCTTCTGTTAAAATTTGAGTAATTTCCGTTGACCGAAAGTAGTAATTTACGCTACTTCCGATTTCTCAAAAAACAAATGTAAATTTTTAAAGTACTAATAATATTGCGCACTATTATGCACTTTTTTATTATTCACTTGGTGTGCAATTAATTTGTCTACGAGATTTTATTCTATTTTTAAAACTTTAAGTATTTAAAATGGATTAAAAATCATGTCTATAGCCCGAGTTCCCATCCCCTGTTATTTTATATAAGAATATTCGAGAAAGGTTAGGGGAGATCACTCCCGGTTTATTTTTTGGGTAAACGAAGACAACTCTTAAAAAACACGTGCCTTGAACCCGTGTCGAGTGGTTTAGCAATCGTGTGCCCAACCACTCGACCATATCGTCTCCCCCATACTGGCCACCAGTTGTTCCGGTTGTTTGTACACAAACACCGCGTGAACACTACTCAGTAAGCAAAAAGAGGGAGAGTACCGAACCTTGTTTTCATCAAATTACAATTACTGGGTTATGTCCCTTTTTCCCCCCGTTTTTTGTACAATTATATAGCGGTCTAAAATGATCAATAAAATGTTTCCATGGATCAATTTAGTAATAATAACAATTGAATATTCTATTGTCAACGGAAACAAAGCTTCCCTGAAAATTTCGGCGCGCTAGCTAACTGGGAAGTGCCCGAAATTTCGATCGCAAGATTTGATTGGAAAGACGCGAAAGCAAGTTAAAGAAAACTTGGGAAAAAAAGAAAACGGTAGGCATGTTACAGTTTTTATACTGGTGTAAACATAAACATTCACAGTCCTATACAGCAATGTTACCACCAAAATAGAAAGAATACTAAAAAAACACAATTATAGGAGTCTGATATATAGACGAAGCATTATATTTAATCTTAGAGGCGGACTTGTTTTATTGATGTAGACTATATATGTGTATATATATATATATATATATATATATATATATATATATATATATATATAAATATATATATATATATATATATATATATATATATATATATATATATATATATATATAACTTGTCGCAGGGATAAATACATTTCTGAGGATAGACCGGAGAAATCGCACCAAGTTTGGTCGTCGGCGGACCCGCCTGATTTAGTTTAGTGAACGACTATAATTTTTATTCAACAATAGGCGTAATACATTTCTTTGTAATACTTAAATAATTTATCATTTTCATTATGATTTTTTTCTAACATTTATAAGAGATACTACAATCTGAGATGAATCATCTCAGGGAAGCATATTCTGATAGTAAGGCATTTTGTGAAAAACTCAACCAGGAAAAGGGTATAGAAAATTAATACATCATATAAAATAAACATTTGTGTTTGTTACTTTAAAAAACTTTTTCACATTCCTCACATGTACGCTACTATTTTACATTCTACTTCAGACACTCATTAATTAAATTCTCACAAGTCTCTGATTTAAAATTTAATTACCAATTTACCTTGCAATTTTTTTTATTCTACCAGAAGTGCTACATACTGAGCTTGACCATCTCAAAAAGGAATTTTCTGATAGAAAGGACTCATATGAAAAGCTCCACCAAGAAAAAGGTATGAACATCTCATATTTATAATATAATAAACATTAGTTTTGTGTTCTTCCTTAAAATTCTCACATGTATGAACTTTTTTTATCTGCTGTAGACATTTAAAAAATATTATTTTTTTAACAAGGTCAAATTTCTAGACACTATGCATAATTACTTCAAAATGTTAAACTATAGAATATATGTTATATTCTATTATTGTGTTTCCTAAAAATTCATATTGGTTTTATTGACTAAGTTTGTTTTTACAATTTTAACACATTTTACAAATTTCTACAAATTTAGTAAGTGTACAATTTAAAGCAGGTACATTTCAAACCAGTAAATATATATATTGATTGGTCGTTCATTCGCGGTCTTGTAACCAGAAGTAACACCCAGTCATCTTAGCCCCTATATTTATTCTAAAGAGCACAACACAAACGGAAAAGCAATTTTATCTTCTAAAACTAAACAAGACGACAAATGCCACTGAGATATTTTAAACGGTATCTTGGACGAACGTTCCACGACATCCCTTTATACCCAGGTAGTTCACGAGGGATGGTTTACTTTTACTTTGCAGAGGCTGATTAACACAAACCGAATAATTTTTTTTCTGGTACAATATGATTCTATTATTTTTAAAAAAAAACCTTAGCTTAGTGCAGTTTCGACCCCGAGTCGTATCAAGATAAAACACATGAGCACATGCAGAAACATTATTAAAGGTGCTAAATCATCAGAAAGCCCCTATAAACAGATCAAACGTTGCTGAATAAAACAATCTACTTATCAACACTTTATGTCAGGTTATTCACATTTATAGCTAAACTACCCACACCTCTGATATAATAATAGACAACAATATAAGACCATACCAAAGAACTAACCGCTGACCGCGGGTGAATGCTTGCTGATATGAAAAAGACAATCATTTTGTTACTCAAAGTCGGAATACCCCAACTATAGAAACGTACAAAAATAAGCAAAAGCGAAAATATAGTTCATAACATAAATGACATATTATGGTAACTTTTGGGTAGCAGCTTCAGTTAGAACGGAAAAGAGGGAAGCTTTACATGTTTAGTAGGTATAGTTAACATAAAGCTAATTATTTTATTTATTATGTTAATTGTTTTTTTTTGTTTTTTTTTTAACTCGGACCATGCATGTTTAGGAATTATACTAGGGTAGTATGGTTTTGGTTTCACAATGGGTTGGTTCAAAGTTGTTACATGCATGCTTTGGAGTTGGTAGGTTTCAAACTAGGGTCGGTAAAGTTTTCACCGAGGCAGGTTACAAAGTTGTTACATGTATGTTTTGGAAGGGGTTGGTGGATGGTTTATACTAGAGTCGGTGAAGTTTTCAACGATGCAATATTTTTTGTCTTTACATGTTCGCTTTGTGATTGTGTGTGTGTGTGTGTGTGTTTGAGTGTGAGTGTGTGTGTGAGTTCATACTAGGGTCGGTGAAGTTTTCAACAAGACAGGTTTCAAATTCGGTCCATCCATGTCTTGGAAGGGGTTGGTGGATGGTTTATACTAGGGTCGGTGAAGTTTTCCCGATGCAATATTGTTTTTGTCTTTACAAGTTCGTTTTGTGATTGTGTGTGTGTGTGTGTGAGAGAGAGAGGGAGAGAGAGCTTTTTGGTTTGACCGAAAAAAGTTTGGTTTGCGGTGTATAACAGACACCGATGCTTTGACCGCGTAGGACTTCATAGTTGGATGGGAAAGTTGTCACACCTTTTAGTTAGCTATTACAATAAATCACAAAAGATCATTTAAATGTATATAAAAATTTTATTTACTTAAAACAACTCGTGTGTGTGTGTCTGTGTCTGTGTCTGTGTGTGTGTGTGTGTGAATGTGCACCCCGTACAAAACGACAGTCTGGATAATGGCGTCGATGTTCTTCTTCTACCACATCACCCGTTTCCCAACCCCTCAACGTATTCAAACAGAAAACACACTTGACAAGGTCGCCAGGTCCAATGAAGATAAAACCATTTTTAGCCAAACTGATAGGGTCCACAGGGTAGACGTCGGACCAACACCCTGAAAATGTTTGCAACCTTTCCTCCTCATCAGGCAACCTGAAGTCAATGTCGCTGTCGGAAGCTGGGCTGGGTGGTGGTGGTGGCGTCTCATCAAGGGGTTCAATAAAGGTTCCACCTATAGGTCGCTGTACAAACACTCTCTCATAACCTAGATTCATCTCCCCTTGATTAGTCTCATGAAAGCTACTGAGCATCTGTACAGGATACGATCTCACTTCATCCGGTCCAATATCAAGACCAGTTTCCGTTTGCTCCAACATTCCCGTGCTCTCAGTGGAATCCCATCCACAGCACTGAAGACAAAAACATTCAACGGACATGGTATAGGGTTCTTATACTGCGGTGTATATAGTATTCCCTGAATACTGTTTTACCACGCCTGGGTGGGCTACCGCTCAATGCCGTAAAGAGCTGTTTCCAACTCGGATCCAGTATTTTAAATGGTTGATTTTGATTCCAGTCATACATCTTGTACAGGATACCGAGTTACATAACTTTCAGGGACAAGTAACAAAACAATAACTCACATCAAAAATTAAAAAAAGGCCGTTTATATAATAAGTTTTTATTGAATAAAAACAACCCCATCAGCATACAGTCAAGGTTCTGTCTTATTTACATATTTACATTAAAGTCTCGTTAAAGGCACGATTGGTAAACTAAAAGGTCTTATATGTCTAGGGGAGATGTTGTGTCATTGTCTGCGTCTACTTGTCTTTTAATATAAAAGTAAGAAAGTGAGTTTCTGTGTTGGGTGTAAGTATATATCCCCGTGTTGTATGCTCTGAACCCTGTGTTTGTCCCACCACTTGGTTCCTTTGTTGTGAGGACCTGCATGAAAGATTCTTTGCCTAGTGTGTTGTGATTTTTAGATAATCCTTTGGTTGATGTTTTATTATAGTCGCCAAAACAGTGGTACGTCTTGCTACATAAAGATACCATCCCATCCCCTTCATATTCTAGCTTAAACAACCCCGGTGTTCTCTTTTCATAAATTTTCCTAGCCCTACACCCCAGACAATGACTATCTACCGTGCCTTTGCCGCTTATAAATTGTGGTCTATGTAAGTCGCATACTTCTGAGGGGAACCATTTATCGTAAATGTCAAAAAACTCGTGTTCTAGTCCCGGTCTAACGGCTTTTAACAAGTCATCGGTACTTAAGGCTAAGTATAAACTGTCAGTGTCCATCTCACATAGCTGAAAGTCTGTTCTATCTATATACCTGTCTATAAAATCATAATAAAATTCTAACATCCTAAGTTTCGCGTACTGATAAACGAAAAACCCTATCTGAAGAGGGAGATCCCAAACTATCTTCTTTTTTAACGTTTCTACTTCGTAAACATCATCGGTAAGTTTTGTTATTTTTTTTTAAATCGCAGATTATTAATACAAACCCCTATATCCCTAGCACTACAGTAGGTCATGTCCGCATGTCGTGTTTTATCCGTCAAAGTTTTACCATATGCCGCGTTTCCTAACAATTTCATTGTTTCACTCGTTATCGCGTATTTGTCGTCTATGTCCCCCTTTCTTCGCGCGTCTAAAACTGTATCCCCAAATGTCTTAAAACAGGAAACCGGATTATATTCAACTACTTGATAAATTTTAGTTACTACCAACCCATGATTTAAATACCACTTTAAAAGGGGGGTCGCTAATAAAATTTTCTCCCCTGTAAAGCTACCGATTAAAGTCCGTCTACCGCTAGTTAATAAGTTGTTGTCGAGCGCGTATTGTCTCATAAACGGTCCGATGTCGTCGCGCGTAACGTTAGTACTTTTGAAAATCGGTGTCATCTCACTAAAATGTTCTCTTAAACTATCCGGTACTTTAATGTCGCATTCTATCAGTCCAAAACATGAGTCGTCTAAAACAGAATCGATGATCTGTTTTTCAGTCAGGGGCCATTTCTTACCATAGCTCGGTGTCGGTGTCTTTTGTGATTTGTCAATAGAGTTTAAATACTCTTTAATAGTTGGGTTCATTTTTATGTGGTTCCCCCACTCACATTCCCACATTTCTACGACTTTAACGTCAACAGTATCTGTAATGTGACCTACTTAGGTCTTTTTGCTTTATTTATATTTAATCTCCTGAGTTATGTATTTGTCCTTGGGAGAATTGTCAGTTCACTGGTACGAATCGGTCAACTGAACTCTGTCACATCAGGTGATTGTATTTTTAATCCCTGGCAGAACCTCAACCAATGGTCTTGCGACTGTGAGGATCCTTGACAGATCCTCAACCAATAGTCGTAAGACTTTTGAGTTATTTCCCCTTAATCTGAGTTGTATTTAATCTCGGGTTTTTTCATGTCTAAAGGCAGCCAGATTGACCTTTGGACCAGGAGAGTTGTGCCGGTGGTTATGTGTGCCACTTTTTCAGTATTGTTATTTTGTGACATGATTAACACCTTTTGTATAAGGTATTGTGTGGCAAGTTGTAGTATTTCTAATATTTTGTTCTGGTGTATTATTGCACCTTTTTGATTACTTCGGTGATAGTTTGACCTTTATTTGGATTTCTATTGTTGTAGAGGCAATAAGTCTCTTCTTCGTTTTATGTGGTAATTATGATGCCATTCAGTTGTGTGAAGTATTGATCTTTATTGGTGTATAATATACTAAGCCACAGCTGTGATATATTGTGATTTTCTCAAACTGTAAGTTGGAGTTTTTGAGTTTATTTATTGTACTCTTAGAGTCTGTACATTTTGAACTTACCTAGTGTCATAATCTTGTACATTTATTAAAAAGGTATTGATAGTTTAAGTCGTGTTGAGTCTCTTCGATTTGTCGTGTTTTACCTCTAGACACCATTAACGAGCTCACGGCAAGTTGTTGGGATTCCATTAGAGTGACTTCTATCGGTACCATACCAAACGAACCTGGGGTGTCCGCTCCCTCCGCGGCTGTCGGAGAGCGGTCCATAACAAGTGAGGGCTCGACCGGTATTTTGATTTATGTGCAAGTTTGGCACTGGTTTGAGTTTGTGATCTAGAGTTAGGTCAGAAGTTCGAATAAGTTGAGCTAGTTCTTAAGTAGTTGTTTTTGTTATCAGTTGAAGGTAAACATTGTTACTTGTTAGCTATGGAGGCTTTGTTGTTAAGTCCTACTGTGGAAGCAGTTGAGAACTTAGGTAGGAAAGATTTGATAACAGTTGTCAAAGAGTTAAACCTGGAGTATACTGTTACGCAGACCTCTAGGGTGTTGAAGGACAAAGTTATTGTCTACTTCATTAATGAAGGTATGTTAGATGAGAGTCTCCTTTCTGAAGTTTTGGCACGGGAAGTGAAAGTTGTTGATAAAGAGTTTGAGGCCAGACTAAAGTAGAAAGAGAAGTTCAGATGAAGAGGTTAGAGTATGAGTTTGGTAATATTGGCAGTAGTACGAGGTCAGGAGGTCCATCTCAGTTGTCTGTAGCCCAAACATTGGCCCAGTTTTGCAAATTGGTCCCTAAGTTTGATGAGTCAGACCTTGTTGTATTTTTTAATACATTTGAAAACCTGGCCGAAAGTTGTCAATGGCCTAGTAACGTAGTCACAACGTTATTAAGCACTGTTTTAATTGGTAAGGCTGCCACCACATACCAGGCACTCTCTCGCGAAGTCCAATCCGATTATAAAAAGGTCAAGGTTGCCATTCTGAAGGCTTACGAAGTAACTCCAGAAGCCTACAGAACTAAGTTCAGAAAAATTAGGAAACAACAGAACCAAACCTATGTTGAGTTCCTTTTTGAAAAAGAAAAGGTCTTTTCAAGATGGCTCCATTCTGAGAATGTCGACGACTTCGACAAACTCAGAAGTCTGATACTAAGAGAAGATTTCCTCAACGCAGTACCAGAAGAGATCAGACTACACATCTTGGATAACCGAATAACAGACATCAAAAGGGCAGCAGAGTCAGCTGATACCTACGAGCTGGTGCATAAGAAGTCACAGGGTTCTGGTACCAAATTCAATCCGGTACTCCCTCTCATCAGCAACAATCTCCCTGCTGGCCAGTTGCTGAGATCTCGTCAGTCACCACAGAAACCCAGAGTCATAGCCAGGCAACGACTGATCTGCCACTATTGTTCCAAGCCTGGGCACGTCATCAAGAACTGTTTCCTGCGACAACGAGACAACAGAGAGTATATACGAACATCATCTCGCAACGCTCTCCCCCATCAAGCAAGTCCAAAGGTGAACCGCGCCCGTCGTGATGACACTACACCAACGTGCCCACAGGGAGGTAATGAAGTGCCCAACACTTTCGTCCAGTCATCTTATGACTATCCTCTTCACCATCCGGGTACATCAGAAGCAACCAGTTGTGAAGAATCGAGAACTGTTGGCTTCACGTCATTCATGACAGATGCTGTCATCAGCAACCCTGGAGATCCAGCATCATCGCGGAACATCGTAGTCCTGAGAGACACTGGGGCTTCTCAGTCACTTTTGCTGAGAAACTCATTGAACATTGCACCAGAAACCAACACCGGTGATGTCACCATCATCCAAGGAGTGGGAGCTGAACCAACAGTGGTTCCACTACATAAGTTCAAACTGAGACACCAGCTCATCCAAGGAGATGTCATCCTTGGGGTGATAGACTCCATACCTGTCCCAGGAGTACACCTGCTTCTAGGGAATGACCTTGCGGGAAGCAAAGTATACCCCTATACGGTTCAAAACCCTTTGTCAACAGTTCCAGATAATGATAATGAACTTTATCCTGCATGTGTGGTGACAAGAAGCCAGACCAAACAATTGGCTGACATAGCGCATGGACCACTCCTACCATCATCGTCGGGAGATCCATCTCCCAAACTGGAGTCTATGCTTCCAGAGGAAACAAGCCTGGGCTTACCCCTGAGGATATCTCAGGAAGACATCATTAAAGCTCAACAAGTCGACGCGGAACTCAAAGCAATGGTCGAAAGATCACTCTCAGCTGACGATGGGGAGTATTTCTCCGAGAAGGACCTCTTCTTTCGTCGTTCTGTACCAGTGGATGCCTCGCCTGCTGAATCATGGTTGGGTAAAAACCAGCTGTGGGTTCCTCCACCTTATCGGCATGAAATACTGAAACTGGCACATGACCATCCGATGTCAGCGCACCCAGGAGTCAAGAAAACCCTGGCGAAGATCAAAGAACTGTATTTTTGGCCGAAAATGAAGAATGATGTGTCGCGTTACTGCAAAAGTTGCACGAACTTTCAGTTGGCCGGGAAGCCCAACCAGAACATTCCTAAGGCCCCTTTGAATCCAATTCCTGTGTTACAAGAACCCTTCTCCAAAATCATCATGGACTGTGTAGGTCCCTTGCCTAAAACCAAGCCGGCAACGAGTACTTACTTACCTTTATGTGTTCGAGTACCCGTTTTCCCGAGGCGTTCCCCTTACGGAACATTAAGGCAAAGACTGTAGTCAGAGCCATGACACGGGTTTTCACTACCTTTGGATTACCTAGAATCGTTCAAACAGACCAAGGTAGCAACTTCACCAGCCACCATTTTCAGGAAGCGTTAGCCAAGCTAGGCGTCACCCACGTCACCAGCTCAGCCTACCACCCTCAGTCTCAAGGTGTACTTGAGAGGTTTCACCAGTCACTGAAAACCATGCTGAGAACGTTCGTTAAAAGTAACACCCAGTGGGATGAAACTGTTCCATGGATTATTTTCGCCGCTAGAGACTGTGTTCAGGAGTCTCTAGGTTACTCTCCTTTTCAGCTTGTGTTTGGACATTCTGTCCGTGGTCCCCTGAAGCTGATCCACGAGCGTTGGACAGGTACCAGTAAAGATCCTCTGGAGAACTTTGACGATTTTCACGTTCGATTGAAAGCCGTGTGCGAACTGGCTCACAAGAACTTAAGAAAGGCCCAAGTGAGAATGAAAGGACTGTATGATAAGAGTTCTCGTAAACGAACATTCAATCCAGGCGAGAAAGTTCTTGTGCTCGTGCCTAACTTGAACAATGCGTTATCCCTAAGATATTGTGGACCCTTTACGGTGCATTCAAAATTAAGTGATTTGAACTATGTTGTCAATACGCCAGACAGAAGAAAGAAACAGACAGTGTATCATGTTAACTCACTGAAAAAGTATTATGATAATTGTAACAATTTTCATTCCACAGCTAAAATTACTTTACCTATGGGTTCAAATGTTTCTAATGATGTGATAAATGATAAACTGAAACCCCCAAAATTGCTAAATTCTTCCTTTTTAGATCATTTAAATGACCACCTTATGCATTTGTCCATTGAGGAAAGCCATAGATTGTCTCAGTTATTCGAGACATTTCCATCTATTTTTGGGGATGTCCCCAAAGAAGCAAAGGTACCACCTCATGATGTAGATGTAGGAGATGCGAAGGCTGTCAAACAACATCCCTAAAGAGTTAACCCAGAAAAGGCTATTTTGATAAAAGATGAAATTGATTACATGATCAAGAATGATATCATTGAACCCAGTTTCAGCAATTGGAGTTCCCCCTGCCTGTTAGTCCCGAAAGACGGTGGATCTTTCAGGTTTGTGACCGACTTTAGGAAGGTCAATGCGCTCACCAAAGCTGATTCCTACCCATTACCTCGAATAGAGGACGTTATTGATAAAGTTGGTCAAGCTAAGATAATTTCCAAAGTTGATCTACTGGCAGGATACTGGCAAATCCCCTTATCTGACCGTGCAAAAGAAATATCTGCTTTTGTAACCCCTAATGGTTTTTATAGATACAAACGTATGCCTTTTGGTATGCGAAATGCTGGTCAAACTTTCCAGCGTATCATTAACTCTGTCATTGCTGACATTGACCAATGTGAGTCCTACATAGATGATATAGTTGTATTTTCTGATACTTTTGAAGAGCATATTGTTCAGTTAACTAACCTTTTCAGAAAATTGTCTGAAGTTAATTTTACTGTAAACCTGCATAAAAGTGATTTTTGTAAAGGTTCAATTACCTATTTGGGTTATCAAGTGGGAACTAACCAAGTTAGGCCCATTGAAGCTAAAGTAGATGCTATTGTGAAGTTGCCTCCTCCCAAAAATTGTAAAGAAATCAAAAAGTTCCTTGGGATGGCAGGTTACTATAGGCGGTTTTGTGAAAACTTTTCAGCTGTAGCTGAACCACTTACTGCCTTATTGAAAAAGGGTGTTGAGTTTGAATGGTCAACTAAATGTCATGAATCTTTTTTGACCATTAAGTCATTTTTATCTAATGCTCCTGTTATGGCTGCACCAGATTTCAGCAAGCCTTTTAAACTTGCCATTGATGCTAGCAATTTAGCCATTGGCTCAGTCTTATTCCAGGAAGACAACCGAGGGATCGATCATCGAATAGCCTTTTCCTCTAGAAAGTTAAATGAGAACCAAAAGAATTACTCCACTATTAAAAAGGAAGCTTTAGCTTTGGTTTTGTCCTTACAACATTTTGAAGTCTATGTCACTTCTTCCATCAATCCAGTCATGGTATTTTCTGACCATGATCCTCTTAAATTTACCTCTAAGTTAGGACAGAAGAATCACAGAATATTGAGATGGTGTTTATATTTCCAAAATTTTAATTTGGTAATTTCCCATATTAAAGGAACTGACAACATTGTAGCTGACTGTTTGTCAAGAATGTAAAACAACTTTTGATGTTCACATTGATCTTGTGAAACTTTTTTGGTTAGTTATAACCATTTTGCAAATGTTATGGTTGATTAAACTGTAGCCTAGTGGCTGGAGTTCCAAGCTTTCAATCAGATCAGAATTGTACGGTTTTTTTCAAAACTGATTACTTGTTGAAAATGCCTGTTATTTTCAAATGAACCCTATTTAAAGGTGGTTTTGTATTATGTGTATTAAGTTAGTATAAAATGTATCACATTATTCAATTGATGTTATATGGGGAGATTTAAAAAAAGGAATTAAGTTGTAAGTTTCCCACATATTATATCCAGATGGATATGTTTTGTTACCTTTGCATAAGGAACTTTGATGTATTATTATTTTGGGAAGGATTATTCCCCTTTGGTAAATTGTAAAAAGGTGAATTTAAATTTCCCTTTAAATTTTATGGATGGTTTTCCTGACATAGAAATTTTGTTAGTTACTATAATTGGACAATTTTTATGTTCAATATAGTGATTGCCATTTTTTGTGTAACAAAAATGCCTCTCTAAAAGGGAGGGGATGTGACCTACTTAGGTCTTTTTGCTTTATTTATATTTAATCTCCTGAGTTATGTATTTGTCCTTGGGAGAATTGTCAGTTCACTGGTACGAATCGGTCAACTGAACTCTGTCACATCAGGTGATTGTATTTTTAATCCCTGGCAGAACCTCAACCAATGGTCTTGCGACTGTGAGGATCCTTGACAGATCCTCAACCAATAGTCGTAAGACTTTTGAGTTATTTCCCCTTAATCTGAGTTGTATTTAATCTCGGGTTTTTTCATGTCTAAAGGCAGCCAGATTGACCTTTGGACCAGGAGAGTTGTGCCGGTGGTTATGTGTGCCACTTTTTCAGTATTGTTATTTTGTGACATGATTAACACCTTTTGTATAAGGTATTGTGTGGCAAGTTGTAGTATTTCTAATATTTTGTTCTGGTGTATTATTGCACCTTTTTGATTACTTCGGTGATAGTTTGACCTTTATTTGGATTTCTATTGTTGTAGAGGCAATAAGTCTCTTCTTGGTTTTATGTGGTAATTATGATGCCATTCAGTTGTGTGAAGTATTGATCTTTATTGGTGTATAATATACTAAGCCACAGCTGTGATATATTGTGATTTTCTCAAACTGTAAGTTGGAGTTTTTGAGTTTATTTATTGTACTCCTAGAGTCTGTACATTTTGAACTTACCTAGTGTCATAATCTTGTACATTTATTAAAAAGGTATTGATAGTTTAAGTCGTGTTGAGTCTCTTCGATTTGTCGTGTTTTACCCCTAGACAGCATTAACGAGCTCACGGCAAGTTGTTGGGATTCCATTAGAGTGACTTCTATCGGTACCATACCAAACAAACCTGGGGTGTCCGCTCCCTCCGCGGCTGTCGGAGAGCGGTCCATAACAAGTAAGGTACTTCGTAATTTCGTTTGTCTTTTTAAATAACTCAGTCAAGGGTCTGTTACTAATAGGATTTACTGTTCTGTCTTTAGTTAAAGGGCAGTCAGGGTGTCCACGAAAGAGGCAGCCATGGAACTGATAAACGGTTCGAGTGTTCGCGTCCCACCCATCTACTCTTATATGGCGGGATCCTAAGCTAACTTCGCCCCCGTTAAACGCGGTTTTTAAAGTTACCCCCTTTGTTTTTGAAACCCACGATAACCACTGAAAGGCCTGTTCCCCATAATGATTCGCTTTACGCGGTCTAAACCCCTCCTCACTATTTCTAATAATCGGAAATCCCGTCGGCATTTTTTGCATTAAAGACCGTAAATAATGAACCCTTTTCGTGATGTCTATGAAAAATAACGGAGGGGCCGCCTACGATATTATTTCGGATTGTTTTATGTAACTCTGATTTGAGCTCGGAACACAAAGAAAAAGAAACGTTTTTGGGAAGTGTTTTAAATAAGTATTTTAAGGTTACCCCCGGGACAGAAATCGCGTCTTTGAAAATATCAACCCCTAAATTTTTGTAAAAATTAGTTTGCTGCTCGAGCGCCTCGATAAACGGTTTTACATCGATATTGTTGTACCATATAAGATAATCTTTAAAAGTTTGCATCCCCTTCTCTACCCAAATTTGCCTACACATCGCGTACTCCTCGTCTGAAATGTTACAATTTTTTAATGATGAAAAAAAGGCCGAATGCGGAGGTAAACACGTTTCATCTAAGACGGCTATATTTTTGACATATTCGTACGGGAAAAAGCCTTTGGTCTCTTTAACATTATACGCGGCGAGGTATTTACTATAGCTAAACCCTGGTGCTAGATAATTAACTATATCTAAGAACTTTAATTTATTTGTTGATATACACATGAAATTATTATTTCTTTTAACTACATATTTAAACGGTGTTTGTTTATCTTCTACGTCGTCTTCATCATCGTTACAACTAGATCTAGGTCCCTCCTCTAACCCCTCTTCTGTGTTTGAATAAGCTAAAAAGTACTGAATAAAATACGGCTTAACGAGATTTATATCGTATTTTCCTGAATTAAACCTTATAACCGGCATTTGTCGCAAATACTCGTCTAATCTACCGCTAAGAAACCTATCAAACCCTTTGTCGTTCGACTTATTATCACTACCCCTAGCTTTAGGTGGAAATAACTTCCTGATTTGCTTAAAAATAGGATCGAATTGTTTTCTCAAAATTCCATAAGCTGCCTCAGCGATTATGTGGAGTCTGTCAATAACTCTAGTCACTAATTCTTGAGGGTCACCAGTCGAAATAAAACAGATGGGTTCGACGAACCCATCTACGTTTGCGGCAACAGAGCAAGACAAAGGCACGTGTTTGGCTACGCTTTTTGTAACTCTACCTAACGTGGGTAACTCGGTATGGTCGAAATAGCATTCGAAATCGTAAGTTGCTCGGAAGGGATAAACAAAGTTACTATCTACATCTAACCCATAGGACGCTAAAAACTCCCAGATTGTTTGCTGTGTCTGATAAAGCCCTCCCTTATACCTATCTACGGGTTTCCCCCCATTACACCCTTTCACGTGTCTGTTCAATTGTTGAACGGTGGGCCATAATTTGTTACACACAAAACACGCGAAAGAGTAACCCGCCCCACCTATATTATTAATGTACATAAACTGATTTTGAAAAAATAAAAGATACAGTCTCCCTAAACCTATCACTACTTCTAAGTTTCGGAGAAAGGATCTGGTTTTCGTCAAATTCAAAAATCTCAATATTTACACTAAAACAGGACTCTAAGAGGGGAATTTCGACCAACCTAACCCCGCTAAATTTATCCAAGCTCCTGAGACCTTGGTGCGCTTGCCACTGTTTCGCGAGTTTTAATGTTGGTTTGCTAAGATTTATTATGGATGCTCCTAAATGTGTGGCTAAACATCTAAAAAAGGAAAAATTGTCTGTGTAGGGTTTTGAATTTGAATCCTGTTGTAACATGTTAATGGTGTGATTATGTTTAATAAAGTCAGGAATGTCTGTAAGACGGGATGTGGGTGAAGCTTTGTCTGTGGTCGTGTGTAAGCCTACTGCATCTCCCCTAAGGTCGTCTACAGGAAAAATAGGGGTGTGTGAATTAAGGTTACTGTCATTGTTAGCCTTTACGCGTTTGTTGTTTGCTATGTCGTCATACGTCGTATGTCGTTTTAAGGGGCTAGTGTTGGTTGCAGTATGGTCTGTTTGACTCGCTGATGGGAGTTGGACAGTATGTGTGTCGGTCACTAATGTGGGTTGGTGTGTTTGTGTGTTGGTTGCTGATGGGGTATCGGTCGGTGATGTTTGGTTGCTGTGTGCTGTCTTATAGTGTCTTGTCAAATTGGAAAGTAGTGTAAATACTTTCCCGCAAGTTGTGCAGGGATGTCTTTGTCGGCCGTGAACAGAGTCGTGATGGCGTATGAAAAGTTGATTACGGCTGAATACTCGGTCGCAGAGCTCACATGAGTAACGAGTCATGGTTGGGTGGGTGGTAGGTTGGGCGGCTTCCATTATTGACGAGGTGTCTAGTGTGTGGATCAGTTGGCTGCTTGGGTAGGACGGTGGCTGTAGAATAAAGATTAAAATAATTACATAAAATAAAAATCATAAAATAAAATACATACTTAAAACAAAATTAAAAAATGAAACGTACCTATGGGTTTGAACGTCTAAGTTCGATCTAGGGTTGTGTAGTTGGATGTAGCTGGAACGTTTGGTTCAGTGGATGGATCGGGGATGGGTAGGTGGCTCAATAGGCTCGGTCAATGGAGCGGCTGTCTCGTTGGGTCGGTTGTACACTAAAAAGGAATACATATGACTACTTATTTAGATACATAATTATTTAAAGGGTATTTTAATGGGGTTAGTTTCCTTAAAACATCACGTACTATTAACCTTACCTCGGTGTACGATTCAAAAAGTAAAGTAATACATGTGCGTACTTATTTAGAACAGACTTAATTAAAGGGTATTTTAATGGAGTTAGCGCCCTTAAAACAAAATTAATATTAACCTTACCTTCAATGTTAATTCCTAAAGATCTGTAAACACGCACAAAAGATGTGGTCCGTGGAAGAGTTAGGTAGACGTGATGATTGGTAAAGCTGGCGTGGGTTAGTCTCAGGAGTCAGCAGAGGTCGCAGGCTGGTTAACTAGAGGTGATGGTTGGTTTGAAGTCCGAAGTCGAAGTGATTAAAACAAAATTTTCGCGGTCATTTATACGGCTGCTCAGCCTAATTACAGCACCAGCTGTTACCTGTTGACTTCGCGGAAAGCCACTTAATGTACGTCGTTAATCATCATGACCTGTCAAACCGAGTGGTAAAACCAATTAAAGTGGTAACAGGTGTTCCCACACTTAACGTGGAGAGGAACTTAATGGCTCGCATTAATCATCATGAACTGTCAAACTGAGTGAGAAAATCAATTAAAGTGGTAACAAGTGTTCCCACACTTAATGGTGGCTTTGCGGTTAACCACTCAGCTCTTTCGATTAATTACCATAACCCCTGCGGTGTTCGCTTCGGCGAACAACACATAAAGCCACGATGCATGACCAATTTAATAAGGCGGACCCTCATTTGATGGCCCCATGGCTGCAATCAATATAATACCCATAAATCTCCGGGCGGCGCGTGTCAAAAAAAAAACAAAAAAAAACAAAGGATTGCGGATCGATAAGTAACACGTGTTGCACGGCTGGTTAATGGATGTTCTATTTTTGTAACATTCGTTGTGTTGGAGAATGTAACCTGTTTTTTGTACACGTTCGTTGTGTTGGAGAATTTAAAGCAATATACAAAGAAATAAAATGAATTTCAAACAAATAAGCAAATTACGTAACTCGTTAATAAAAATTACAAAACAAAAAAATAATAATTTTAAAAAATTAAAAAAATTTAAAAATTTAAAAATTTAAAAATTTAAAAATTTAAAAATTTAAAAATTTAAAAAATTAAAATAAACAAAATAAACAAAATAAAATTACGTAACTACTCAATAAAAATAATTAAAAAGTAAACTATGTAATTAAATTAAAATTCAAACTAATTTTAAAATAAAATTTAAAAAAACTTATTAAAACTCATTAAAAAAATCATTAAAATTACGTAACTAGGTCAATGAATACGTCACAAGGTCACTAATTACGTCACAAGGTCAATGATTACGTCACAAGGTCAATGAATACGTCACAAGGTCAGTGATTACGTCACCAAAGGTGACCCACCCTCCGCTCCTCCGCCACCCTAGGGTGGGGGAGTATTTTACTATATCTCATTGCGCCAGGCTCACCCTTCACCCTCACCCTTCACCCTGCGCCAGGCTGGGAGTATTTTACTATATCTCATTGTACCAGGCTGCGCCACCCTCCACCTCCGCCAACCCCAGTTGGCGTAGTATTTTACTATATGTCTTTGCGCCTTCCCGCGCATCCGCCTCCCCCTGCGATGCGCCAGGCTGGGAGTATTTTGCTATATGTCATTGTACATCCGCCTCCCCCAGGCGGGGAGTATTTTGCTATATAGCCTTTGCGCCTGCGCCTTCGCTCCTCCGCCAAAAATAATAATCAAAAGTGACCTAATATACAACTATTGTCTTCATGTCTTTTTCCACGTGTCAACTGTGAATCGTATCGGTCAAGTAGAAGTGTCCGAATTTTCACTCCTGCGTTTCGGTCTAGACAGACTTACGACTGACGACTGACGACAGAGGAAGTGAGTTAAATAAAAGCTTGTAATAACAAAAAGTCTGTTATCGAAAAAATATAGAGATAACTACAGTGCAACTGATTTTGGTTCTAGGGTGTCGGTAATTGTCATAAATATACTTGAATATTAAATTGTGTGCTTGTAAATTCATTAGCAAAAGATTACTAGCTTACACAGTGGAGCCATACGGTAAGTAGGTTATTTTTAAAATTAAACTGTACTTTATCGAAAGCAACGACAATTGTATATACTCATTTAATAGCGAGTGTAGAAGAAGAAAATAAATATAACTTTACTTATCAAATGTAGATATAGTCAAGAGTTAATTGAAAACAATTGATTGTTAAAGCTTTAATAAAAAAAACAAATGTGATTTACACGTACGATGGCCATAGACGCGTATCTACAGGATACGTTTTGTAAGATACGCTTGCAATAGTAACAAATATACCACCATCAAGCAGTAATAAGCAACAATAGTAAATATAGTGTAAGTTGAAGATAATGAATGCACGCATGTTCCTAGCTTTAATATAATAAGTTGCTCATTAAAATAACAAAATAAAATTTAGCAGTAGCCTACATGTCAATTGTTAGTTAAAATAATAAAGCAAACTAGCACACTCAATAATGCAAAACCAATTCGCCTAACAGTTGAATCAGCCTCTACAAGGAAATCTACACGGAAGATTAAAACCAACATCGGCGAATAAGACTTAAGAGAGTGTATCTACGATTCCCTCCCGTTATATTTACCCCTTCTTTGCCTAACTCGTGGACAGTTTCTATATTTTAAGGAACAATGTACTTGATGTACATATGATCGTTGTTCCACGTTGCTACTGTTCCATAAGTCAGATGACTACTGGTAAATCGGCTTAAAATTGTTATAGAAAATGCCTGAAAATGGGGGGGGGGGGAATATTGCATAGGTGGTAACCAATATGGAAGTACATTATTAGGTTATATCTTTAGGATATATACAGACTTCATTTACTTTTACATATAACGCTGAGCTTTTTTTATATAAAATCAGAACTTGTTTTAGACCTCAGCATGACAACAGAAAGACTAGAATAATTATCATTAAAAAAGTTAAAAAAAACCCACGTTTTCTGAAGAACTAAAAAGTAGAAAATAAATGCTATACATCACAATAATGCAAGCGATCACTCTACTATAAGCGATGAAAAACGTGGGGCGCCGAAGTAAAAGTTATATTACTATTGATTAGCTAACACTATTGACTTTTATTAAGAAGCTTGTAGAGAGTCAACAGTATTAGCAAATGTAAGAAAATCACGGCGCCCCACGTTTTTCATCGCTTATAGTAGAGTGATCGTTTGCATTATTGTAATTTATAGCATTTATTTTCTACTTTTTAGTTCAATCAGAAAACGTGTTTTTTTAAAAACTTTTTTAATGATAATTATTTTCTATTTTTTAGTCTTTGTTTGTTTGCATTAAAATCTTGCTATCGATTTTATCTTTTCGCATTCACTTTTTTACTTTCTCGTATATACGAAGTATAGAGAAAAACTTGTAATCGTGCAACTAAAAAATCGAGATTTTTACAAATGTCGACGTTTTACACCTCACTGATACGGAAAAACATAATTATGCAATCTTGTCCGTGTGTCTTTGTGTCTGTCTGTGTGTGTATGTGTGTGTGTGTATGTGTCCGTGTGTAAACACGATAACTTGAGTACCGTTACAGCTAGGTTGATGAAATTTCATATATAAGTATTTTATCAAAATCGTAGATCCGTATCAGCTTTTGAGGGATTTCCGATAACCGGAAGTGGTACTTTTCCTACTTTGAATTTTTCAAAAGCCTATAACTTGAGTACTGTTTCAGACAGTTAAATGAAATTTCACATGTAAGTAAAAGATCTAATTCGTTACCTTCTGTTAAAATTTGAGTAATTTCCGTTGACCGAAAGTAGTAATTTACGCTACTTCCGATTTCTCAAAAAAACAAATGTAAATTTTTAATGTACTAATAATATTGCGCACTATTATGCACTTTTTTATTATTCACTTGGTGTGCAATTAATTTGTCTACGAGATTTTATTCTATTTTTAAAACTTTAAGTATTTAAAATGGATTAAAAATCATGTCTATAGCCCGAGTTCCCATCCCCTGTTATTTTATATAAGAATATTCGAGAAAGGTTAGGGGAGATCACTCCCGGTTTATTTTTTGGGTAAACGAAGACAACTCTTAAAAAACACGTGCCTTGAACCCGTGTCGAGTGGTTTAGCAATCGTGTGCCCAACCACTCGACCATATCGTCTCCCCCATACTGGCCACCAGTTGTTCCGGTTGTTTGTACACAAACACCGCGTGAACACTACTCAGTAAGCAAAAAGAGGGAGAGTACCGAACCTTGTTTTCATCAAATTACAATTACTGGGTTATGTCCCTTTTTCCCCCACGTTTTTTGTACAATTATATAGCGGTCTAAAATGATCAATAAAATGTTTCCATGGATCAATTTAGTAATAATAACAATTGAATATTCTATTGTCATCGGAAACAAAGCTTCCCTGAAAATTTCGGCGCGCTAGCTAACTGGGAAGTGCCCGAAATTTCGATCGCAAGATTTGATTGGAAAGACGCGAAAGCAAGTTAAAGAAAACTTGGGAAAAAAAGAAAACGGTAGGCATGTTACAGTTTTTATACTGGTGTAAACATAAACATTCACAATCCTATACAGCAATGTTACCACCAAAATAGAAAGAATACTAAAAAAACACAATTATAGGAGTCTGATATATAGACGAAGCATTATATTTAATCTTAGAGGCGGACTTGTTTTATTGATGTAGACTATATATGTGTATATATATATATATATATATATATATACACACACATATATATATATATATATATATATATATATATATATATATATATATATATATATATATATATATATATATATATATAACTTGTCGCAGGGATAAATACATTTCTGAGGATAGACCGGAGAAATCGCACCAAACTTGGTCGTCGGCGGACCCGCCTGATTTAGTTTAGTGAACGACTATAATTTTTATTCAACAATAGGCGTAATACATTTCTTTGTAATACTTAAATAATTTATCATTTTCATTATGATTTTTTTCTAACATTTATAAGAGATACTACAATCTGAGATGAATCATCTCAGGGAAGCATATTCTGATAGTAAGGCATTTTGTGAAAAACTCAACCAGGAAAAGGGTATAGAAAATTAATACATCATATAAAATAAACATTTGTGTTTGTTACTTTAAAAAACTTTTTCACATGTCTCACATGTATGCTACTATTTTACATTCTACTTCAGACACTCCTTAATTAAATTCTCACAAGTCTCTAATTTAAAATTTAATTACCAATTTACCTTGCAATTTTTTTTATTCTACCAGAAGTGCTACAAACTGAGCTTGACCATCTCAAAAAGGAATTTTCTGATAGAAAGGACTCATATGAAAAGCTCCACCAAGAAAAAGGCATTAACATCTCATATTTATAATATAATAAACATTAGTTTTGTGTTCTTCCTTAAAATTCTCACATGTATGAACTTTTTTTATCTGCTGTAGACATTTAAAAAATATTATTTTTTTAACAAGGTCAAATTTCTAGACACTATGCATCATTACTTCAAAATGTTAAACTATAGAATATATGTTATATTCTACTATTGATAATGTGTTTCCTAAAAATTCATATTGGTTTTATTGACTAAGTTTGTTTTTACAATTTTAACACATTTTACAAATTTCTACAAATTTAGTAAGTGTACAATTTAAAGCAGGTACATTTCAAACCAGTAAATATATATATTGATTGGTCGTTCATTCGCGGTCTTGTAACCAGATGTAACCCAGTGATCTTAGCCCCTATATTTATTCTAAAGAGCACAACACAAACGGAAAAGCAATTTTATCTTCTAAAACTAAACAAGACGACAAATGCCACTGAGATATTTTAAACGGTATCTTGGACGAACGTTCCACGACATCCCTTTATACCCAGGTAGTTCACGAGGGATGGTTTACTTTTACTTTGCAGAGGCTGATTAACATAATCCGAATAATTTTTTTTCTGGTACAATATGATTCTATTATTTTTAAAAAAAAACCTTAGCTTAGTGCAGTTTCGACCCCGAGTCGTATCAAGATAAAACACATGAGCACATGCAGAAACATTATTAAAGGTGCTAAATCATCAGAAAGCCCCTATAAACAGATCAAACGTTGCTGAATAAAACAATCTACTTATCAACACTTTATGTCAGGTTATTCACATTTATAGCTAAACTACCCACACCTCTGATATAATAATAGACAACAATATAAGACCATACCAAAGAACTAACCGCTGACCGCGGGTGAATACTTGCTGATATGAAAAAGACAATCATTTTGTTACTCAAAGTCGGAATACCCCAACTATAGAAACGTACAAAAATAAGCAAAAGCGAAAATATAGTTCATAGCATAAATGACATATTATGGTAACTTTTGGGTAGCAGCTTCAGTTAGAACGGAAAAGAGGGAAGCTTTACATGTTTAGTAGGTATAGTTAACATAAAGCTAATTATTTTATTTATTATGTTAATTGTTTTTTTTTTGTTAATTTCATTCCAAAGTCCATACATGTTTTGAAATTATAACCTCATATTAAATTTATTTAAAGAAATTAATTGTTTTTAATATATTAAATTTTGTTTGTATTTTATATATATATATATATATATATATATATATATATATATATATATATATATATATATATATATATATATATATATATATATATATATGTATAACACATTATTTATTTTAAATATTTACAGAATTCGAAGAAGCCAAAAATAAACAGATGTTGCTAGAAAATCAAACCCTTGAAAATAGCTTTAAAATAGGTACGTTTCTAACAAAGTAATTGCTTTTGTATGAAAAAACAAATCTTAACTTCGAATTTTACTTTTATTTACTTTCGATGAACATTATCATTTTTTCCCCTCACCCAATTTCTTTCCACATGTTCCTATCTCTGTCAACTTTTGTTTACAGTTCCATTCCAGCTCTTGTCAGCCGTCTTTCTGCTGTGCGCCCCACGTTTCATTGTCTTTCCCTGTCTTTTCCTTGCGACGTCCTATTCTGAGCTTTTGTGTAATTGTTAAGACGTCTAAAACTTAACACATGGACATTCTAACGTCACGACATCTTTTGAAAAAGATTTTAAATGGCTTAACTGTAAACGGTTTCAATTTTTATCTTGTTTCAACTATGTTAAACTATGTATTGATAAAAAAAGGCTAATTTAATAACTCACTATTTCTTTAACTTAAAACTAAGATACTAATACGCTGAAAGTTTTGTGTGTATTTTTCATTTAACTCGTATAATAAAGAACATTATCCTGACATCAGTTCAACTTCATGCATTAGAAATGTAAGCTTTGTGTGTGCCTCATATTTTAATGGTTTTGATTCTTATTTGAAGTTATACTGGAAAAATCAAATTTGGAAGAGAAATTAAAAGCCAGTCATCAATGTAAAAAAACAAATGCGTATTATGTTAATGTTTATAAATGTTTGACTGTTGTTATCACAGGGATTAATAATGTGCACACATTTTAAATAGCCTCGCGAAAGAAGTACATTGAATTCAATAGTACATACGTTTCTCTCTTATTGAAACATTTTTTTTAAACACACAGCTCGTCGTGCAGCAAATATAATGGTATCAAACATCAAAGAAGAATTAGGTAAAGTATGCAGAAATATTAAAGTAGTATATTTCGTTTCAATATTTTAAACATGTTTGTTAGAAATTTGAATGTATTTTTATACTTACATTTTTCATACATATTTTTAAAAATAGTTTTATTTTATTTCTAAAGGAAAAAATATAGAAAATAAAAATTATATTAACCCAAAAGTTTGAAGCATTTAGTTATGCTATATTTCAAATATATTTTAATATATAGTACCCCTAGTATTATCTTGTTCTATCTCCCAAAATATAGTTTTGAGAAAAACGCATCTTAAGTTTTATGGGGTCTGATTACCATTTTAAAATATTTTAACTCATTAATTTTTTTATTAAACGTTAAAGGGCATTAAACAATTAGCATTAAAACTGTTTTTATGACTTTATGTAGCAAAAGAAGCCCGAAATAATTTTTTTTTTTTTTACTTTTGAGATAGAACAAAATACTATCAACTAGATCAGGATAAGAAAATTGTATAATGTTGTAAGTCAATTTTTTTTACAGTTTTAATAGATTTCCAGATGTGTAATGCAATTTTTTATGAGTAATAATATACTCTTGTATGAGTAATATCTTCTTTTTTGTAAATCGGACTGTCCTTGGTCATTAATTTTCATTTTTTATCACCTCCATGGCAAAGTTTATATATTAGGGTACATCACATAACATGTAATGTTTTTACAGTTCTTTATAAGTGGGTCTGTGCATTAAAATGTAAAGTTTATTCTGTAACTTAGGGTTGTCTGCATATATAAACATAATTTGATTTAGTCAGTGGCGAGACTAGTCATGGTGACACTTGGTGTGGTAACTGATGGTGTGTCCCTCCACCCTCTTACAATTTTACATTTTTGGTTTTGTGTCACCCCTCTACCCTATAATTTTATTTTAAGTAACTGGATAAAGAATTATATTGACTGTCGATTTTAGTGTTTTTCATATTGGTGTCGCCCTTGTGAAACAACTGGAATCATAGTATTTATACAATAAATGCAAACCTTAGTTATGAGCTTAAAAATAATGTATTAATTTTACACAATATACACAGTTCCTAATGCAAAAAGAACCAATATTGTTATTGAATATTGCGAACATACATAAACACTGTTTTTTTCTCATAATGCTTCTGCGCAACTTGAATACAGACAGCGCCTCTACCCATATAATTGACACTGCATGTCCAGGTCTAACTATTTTTATTGTTCTCTTTCGCACTTCTCTGTGGATAGAAATAAATACAGACTACATCAGTACAAAGTGCAAAAACAGAAAGATTTATTTCCCCCACCCCCCTCTGCTACACTAGTATTAAACTGAAAACCAGGAATAAACTTATATTCATGGTTTTAAGACTAAAAAGTTACTAACAATAAATTACTTCACATTTTTATCTGCAACAAAGACATTGTTTTCATTATCCATATATTGGAACACCTCCTACAGATACTATACTACTAAACAATAGAATTAGTATAGGCGTTTCTATTAACAATAGTAGGCCTATTATCATTTAAGATATTTTTAACAAAGTTTGAACTAAATAAGTGTGAAATAATACAGTTAAGACAACATATATAAGATAAATACACTGACGATTAAAGATCTGGTAATTCAGTCAGTTTATTTGAATGACAACCAAAATCGACAAAAAGATGTTCACACGCCACCATTTTGATCAATGACGCACAAGTCACATGCCTTAAACATCTAATTTCTTTGGCAGAATCAGACATAGAATATTATAATTCTAGTGTGTCCAAGGGAAATTTATGCGTTAAATATATAATGTTAGAACAGAATCATATTATAAAATTGACATAGAACAAGATTATACTGGTCAAATGCATCAAATCGTAGTTAGAACAATGTCAAATTGAAAAGTTTGGTAGGAAGCAGATAACTTAGAGTTATATAGATAAGTGTAGATTGAATATTGTGCTTTTCTTCATCATAGGTTCGAGTTTTTCGAAAAAATCAAAATTTGTAGTTAATTATATATATATATATATATATATATATATATATATATATATATATATATATATATATATATATATATTTATATATATATATATATCCCATATTCTGCTAGCGTCCCACTTATGGGACGCTTGTAAATAAAATTGCCAATATTTACTAAAAAACAGTTAAAACAAAAATTGTTTCATTGTATTTGAAAATGGTTAGACTATTGAATGTGTGTGTGTTTTGTGAAAAAAATTAATTCCGAAAAATGTTATAGTGCCGGATTTGCAGGACTTGTCAAAATGGCGGAAAAAAGAAAACATGCGCACAGGAAAATGCATATCTTCTAAAATATTAACATTTTAAGTGCAAAATACATCTGAAACTTGTAGCAGTACCATATTTCTATCTGCTAAAAATTTTAGAATAACAATTTTTTTTTACTACTTCGTTATATCAAGTGTACAACAAGCGTCCTATAAGTGGGACGCTAGCAACGAATGGCCCCATGTAGATTGTTACACAAACGTCATATTTATTGGACACTAGCGAAAAACACAGATGCAAATGTTTATGTTAAATGGTTATTTATGGTAAAACAATTATTGACTTTGATAACTGATGACTTTGGGGTGTTAAGTAGTATTTATAGATATGTAATTATGACCTTGACCTATATTTAAGCAGATTGTTACACAAACGTCACATTTATTGGACACTAGTGAGAAACGCAGATGCAAATATTTATGTTAAATGGTTATTTATGGTGAAACAATGGTTGACTTTGTTAACTGTTGACTTTGGGGTGTTAAGTAGTATTTATAGATATTTAATTATGACCTTGACTTATATATACATATATTATTGTATAAAAAATTGCAAATATCGAAAAACGTACATTTTATTTGTGAGTTTTCAGAATTACACTTACTGAAGTATTTAATACCATTGAATACAAACTAATTTAGAACTGCTGTTAATGTAGTAGCGCGTGCTATTAAAATTATAACAAACCAGAATAATAACAATGGTCACGATTCAGGTGAAACGATTGAGTCATGGGGGTTGGTTAACACTCATCATATAAGTAAGAGAGCTCAAGCTACATATAGCAGAAATGTGAATTAGCTGTGTACAGTTGTCATGCCCCAGTAATATTCCCCTCCAAAGTTTCCCGATACCAGTTTCACTTTGTTAACTTTTAAAGGAGATTCCTGGTGTTAGATTGGGAGCTGTTCCCATAGTGAGTTGCATACGTGGATGAGAGCCATGAACACTCAATACAAGCCCCCAGAGATGGATCCGTGCCCTAGAAATAAGATATCTGATGTCCTAATGTAGGCCTGTGAGGTGGGGGGGGGGGGGAATAGCGAAGGTAACAAAAAAGAAGATGGCTGGATGACATCTGGGACTGGACCGGATCGTCTTTTGCAAATTCACTGAGGGCAGAGTTTCTTTCAGACATCATTTCGGAGGAGGGGGGGGGGGCTCTGCCCCCAGAACAAAATGGAATTTATATACAAAACATACTTTTACCAATGTCCACCCTTCCCCTGAAATTTAAGTACCCCCCCCCCCCCCACCTGAAAATTTCAAGTACGCCCCCAAAAAATCAATTATTTATATTTAATTATATAACAGTTTCGATGAATAAAACAATTTTTGTGATCATGTGTGTATAATTAGATGTACTAGTCACAGCTTTACTTATTTCCAAGTGTTGTTCACTTTGATGGATGCTAGATTGAAAGAAAACTAGACTTTTGAACATAATTTCTGCATTTTAGACCATGGTATGGCTAACCCAATTGATCATTATCAGTATTTTTTGCTGTCCTAAACAATTTAATCATTGGTCTAACAATACACAATCAGAATACAGCTTAATTTTCGCGTGATTAGCCATATTTCGTGATAAATGATTTTATTTTTAAATAAATGTACATGGGGCCGTTCGTTGCTAGCGTCCCATTTATGGGACGTTTTTTAAAAAATCGATATTTAAAAAAGTATTGATTTTTTAAAAAAAATCCATAGTCATTCCTTCATTCAGTGCCCAAAAGCTAAACCATATCAAACAATTATAAAAATTTGAGACCTTGGGATAATATGGGATATAATACTTAGTTAATCGTATTGATCAAGGAAAGTAGAGTTATTCAGGGCATGCAGAGTAGTCGAATATATGGCATTGTTATGTAGGGGTTATGCCGAATCCGACGCAACAAGGAACTGCGGCGGGGTAGTGAAGCAGGGATTAGAGGAGCGCACGGCGTCTGTGAAATTGAGTGGCAGTTGGAATAATAATTTGATATGTGATTTAAATTGTACTTTTTTAAAGCCGTAACCAGTGTGATCAGTTAACTAAATTATGTGATTCAATGTAACAAAATATTTCAACTTGCGTATTTACAAAGACTATCAAAAACTTATTATTTGCCATTGATTGGTCTTATTTTTGTTCATTTATTCAGCAACACCTGATCTTTACTCTATAAAAATGTTTCGGATACAGCGCATAATAGAGTATTATGAAAATTGTAAGTATTGTCTGTTGTTAGTTTTTGTATGGGTAAATTGACATTTTAGATAAAAACATTTTCACACATTCATAATTTCTTTATATTATTTTATTATTTAACAGTATTTATCTTGTGCAATATACATCATAAAAAATACTAAACTGGGCTGGCATTTTGGAAAGGAATAATGGCATTTTTATTGCATTCAATTGAAAAAATCGATTTCAGATACGAACATCTGACATACGTGTAATGTTAGGAAAATCGTATTTCGAGGAACAACTGAATCGCGGTGTGCCATTCAATGATCATAGAAATAGGTTTTAATCATTTTATAATTGTAATATTTTAACTTTTATGTTAAGAATAAAGACTAAGATTATTTAATTGTTTTTATGTGTATTTAAAACACATAATATTTAGTGGCTGAAAATCAACTCTTGCTATTTGTAGTTTTGTTTTTGAAAAGTGCTTATAGATTAGTAGCTCGGCATTATCATTTGAACATCTATCTTTGATAAAACTTGACTTGGAGCTTTATACGTTTATGTTACTTATCCTTCGCGGCTCCTTATAATCAGATATTAATATAAGCCATTTTCGTCAGCTCTATTAAATAAAAACCACTAGATATTTTTACTGCTTTAAAATATTCATTTATTATGCGAAGTTTTGTTAAAGCAAACTATTGACAGATTACAAAGAGAACCGCACAACTTAAGCATTAATCTGTATAAAGCTATTCTGGAATAGATACTAATAATTAAACTCCAAGTTTTCAAATTTTCTTTGTCAAAAACACGAGTACGAGTTCCATATATAGCTTTGAAAATTGTAAAGTCCTTAAGAAATCTCTAATGCTAATTAATTTCCCTATCATACAACTTGCGGAATATGTTACCTCCGGGAAGCTACATTGGTTTTAATAAATAAACAATTTAAAACAACTTAGCAATTTTATTGAATAATTAGGAATCTTAGCACGTCAATTTGTTTTATATTTAATAATATTTAAAATAGAATGAATAAAATCAATTATTTTATATTTTTCAGCTGAGTATGACCGTAAGTAATAGTTACCATTTTAATATTTTCTTTTATTTTTAGTAATTTCGTTTTCGAAAAGCTTTTGCAGGTCGCAGAGTTTAAAACAGGCATTAATCTTTGATAAAACTATATTGGAATTTACGTTCCTCAAGGAAACGTGAATGCTGATCAATATCCCTCTTATTTATATTCGACATACATAAATTAAAATAGTTACGTATAAACCAAAGTCATTGCGATTTACAGTAGACTGTAATGATCGTAATCAGAGTTTCTTCCAGGCAAATCTTCGGGGGGGCCGAACGAGATGGATTTTATATAGTAAACATATACTTTTACTAGTGTCCGCCCCCGAAAAATGTTGACGCCCCCCCCCCCCCCGAAAATGTCAAGTGCCCCCCGGAGAAAAAAGTCTGAAAGAAACACTGATCGTAATATCTAATTATGTTTAACTTCGTTAGATACCAATGAGCAAAGGAATTATGTATTTTATAAACCTATAGTCGCGGTAATTCCACTATGAATTATGTTTATATGTTTTAATGTAGCATTACGTTCGAAACAAAATAAAACCTTACGAATGACGCGCCTAGAGAAATGATGGCAACATAATTTTGTCTTAGTTTGTACCGACTTGTGATTGTAAAATGTGTCCCTTACGTTTGCAGTAACAGGATTTCGTACCTAGTGAGCAAAATAAAAATCTAACAAAATATGTGTGTTCACCTTAAATTAGACACCAAGAAGATTCCAGATTGTCTATTTTAACTTGAATTCGTTGTATTTCAAAAGGAAAGTCGTTTTCTCATTTACGGGCAGGTTAACCCCAAAAGTGAAAATTAGGTATTATGACGTTTTTGAGTGATAAGGAAGTTGTAACTAACATGGTATATGAAAAAATACAAACAATTCACTAAAAACTTATGGTTTTGTGAAAATATTTTCTAAAAAGTGTCTATTTCAGGCTAAAATAGCTCAAAAATGGCTCTCACTGAAATCAAAACAACACAGCTTCTGTTCGTCAAAATAACACCCATCTTTAACACAGTGTAATATATGCAAATACAAAAATATGTACTAAAACAATAAGGAAATAAAAAAAAATTGCTTTTAGCCAATTTTTTTAAAAACGTGAGACCTAATAAAAATCCAAAAAGTAGGGAGTAGATTTTGCTTTTTATTTTATTAAGTGTGAAGTTTCAAAGATATAGAAACTCTTTTAGTTCAACTTTACAAGCGATGTTTAGTAAACATGTGTGCAAAATTTTAGCTAAATATCTCAAGTAGTTTTTGAGGTATAGTAATTTAACTGGCACAATTGTGGGTCGGCAAGATCGAGTCGGTAAAGCTCATGGTTGCTAGACCAAAAAGTCTCGAGTTCGAACCATCGGGTAGATGAGGCTCGTTAGCTAGGGACAGCTACTCTTCTAGGAGAGACAACTTTAAAATAAAACAACTGCTGCCTTGTAGTTTGTTCTTGGTTGGACAAAGGCTATGGAAGCATATCCAAAAAGAAAAGCAGGCTGAAATCGGAGTCAATGGCCTTAATGGCGCATAACCAGTTGACACGTATCCTTAATTGTGATGGAGGCGTGGTCGAGTCGGCAAAAGCTCATAGTTGATACATTTGAAAAAGAGGCTCTCGAGTTCAAATCCTCTGGCAAATACGGTTCGATCCCTTCCAACACTAAAAATTAAGAACGAAGAAGAAGAAGAAGACTAGCACAATTTTGTTGAAAAGTAGCATCTTGAAAAAAAACCGCTAAATAGTGAAAAATAAACTAAATTTGAAAAAAAAGAGAAAAAGCGACAATTACACCAAAAAAGTCATTTAAAAACCTCCCAGTTACATAAATTGCACCTGGAGCCTCTTTCTCATCGTTTAGTTAGAACATCTATTTTAGTTAGTTTTTAATTTTTATGTTGCTAAATGTTGCTTAATATAGGTGAATTGCGTCATTACTCTCATTAATTAAAAAATTAGAAAAAATATTAGCAATACGTAATTTGGCAAAATAATTATACAAAAATGATCAAAATTAAATGTAGTTTTAGAAACAATAGATTTTGAAAAATCAACATTTCTTACTCAAATATTTTTTTTGGGGGGGGGGGGGGGGGGGTTAAACTATACACAAAGGCGTAACAGTCTTTTTCGATGCTAAAGACCAACTATCAACTTTGCGCCCCCTTTTCAAATAGATCTATATTTCAGTATTTTCGTAGGTGAAAATGCCCCCCCACCTCCCTCTTTGGAAAGATTGGGCGATTTTTACCATTCACTTGCCTTTTTATTTTGGTGTCACACAATTAATGTCATCATGTCATGTCATGTTTGCCTGTCATCCCTACTGGGACATAGGCCCCTGACAAGAACTTTCCAGACGTCTCTGCCCAGGGCTAGTCTCTCCAACTGTCACCATGTGTATCCGATCTTCTTGGTGTCTTCTTCCAGGCCATGCCTCCAGGTCTTTCTTGGTCTGCCTCTCTTCCTCCTGCCTTGTGGATTCCAGATGAGGGCCTGTCTTGTTATGCTGGATACAGGCTTCCTGAGTGTGTGGCCAATCCATTTCCATTTTCTCTGGAGGATCTCTACTAACTGGCAGTTGATTTGTCTGTTGCCATAGAACATCATTTCTGATGGTTTTAGGCCAGCGAATTCGCAGGATCTTTCTGAGGCATGCGTTTATAAATGACTGTATTTTCTTCTTATTTATAGCAGTTATTCTCCATGTCTCGGCTCCATAGAGTAAAACAGGTTTTACTAGTGTGTTGAAGATCCGGATTTTTATTCCAAGGGTTAAATCTCCAGAACCCCAAACATTTTTTAGTTGGTTGAAAACTGCTCTTGCCTTGCCCGTCCTTATTTTTATGTCTGCTTCTGTCCCACCCTGCTTATAAACAATACTTCAAAGGTAGGTGAAACTATCCACTTCTTCTAGGGCTTCTCCTGCCAGTGTTATAGGGTTGCTGTTTGATGCATTGACTACAATTAATGTAGAAAACAAATAAGTCCGTAATGTCAAGTAGCAGTCCACATTCTTTATTTCGACTGTATATAATTCGGTAATGAGCTCTTTATTTTATTACCTATCCCGTTTGGCGCCCTCCCCTAACCACGCCTCTGGCAATATAATATTTATTATAGATGGTTTAATTTCGAACATTTCAGATTATATCTAATTTTAATTTTTAATAGGGCTTGTAAGTCATGTTTTCTCTCAATTTGAATTAGAAACCTCGTTAGCCAGGGAGAGATTTAGATTTTCAGACTAAACTAAATGTTGGCACCCCAAGATCCTAAACAGAATTTGATATTAGAATTCTATTACACTATCTTGGATATGGGTATGCAGACTTTAAACGAGAGGTTCCAACAATTAGAACAACATAATATTCTGGTTAGCTTCCTTTATGATATATCCAATATCAACCAAAAGACACCTGCGGATATCTCTCAGACTGCAAACATTTAGAAACGTCGTTGACGCATAACGCAGGCCGTTAAGGGAGAGGGGGGAAAGCCGAATCCGACAAAACATTTTACTTTTTTGCTTGATAGACTTGTGGTTTTATACAAACAAAAACAAGAAAACAAATCGACTGCATCAGTGATTGTTCTACAGAAATTTACAACCACGCAGTTGCGTAGAGAAAAAAAGCAACAAAAATTGTAATCTGATATATATGCAAACTTTTAAGCCACTTATATGACTTATTGCTCTTCTTTAAATAGACGAAAAGTGGTGCCGATAAAGCTAATTAAAACAGTTGTGTACTAAGTGAATTAAAGCAAATTTCTTCTCTTAATAATTATTAAAAGTAAGTATCCTGACGAATGACTACGGTATAAAAAGGAATATATATATATATATATATATATATATATATATATATATATATATATATATATATATATATATATATATATATATATATATTTTGCGGTGGGGGGGGGGGGTGTCGGGGGGCGTTTTAATTATTTTTGCCTAGGGTGCTAAATAACCTGGCGCCGGCACTGAGTATGACTAAATTTGATTTTTTTTTACATATTTCAGATGTTAATGAAAAGTAAATTTTGTTGTTTAATCCTTTAATAAAGTATGGCGTAGGGAAATAAATAAACTGTTACGAATGACTACGTATTTATTATATAATTATAAATGTTAGTACGACCAAAATTGATTATTTAAATTTTAATTAGCCTTTTTTACTAAATGTAAGTACATTTTTAATCTAATTATCTTTAACCTCCCACATTTATTGTCTCGATTTTATATTTGAGCAAATTCCTAATGTCGTGCTATTGTCAACAGAAAAGATTTTGATCACTTTAATGTAGGGTTTTGTAAGAAACTAATCAAAGCCAGATGAATGTCTTGCCAAGAGTACTGCACGCTATAAAACCATGCCTTAACGTGTATCGACTCACATATTACCTTATATAAAACTAACTCACGAAATGGATCCAGTACAGTTTGCAATAACAAGGTTTTGTCACGAGAAAATAAAATAGACCCCCTTGTTAAGATTAACTTATTATGTTTTTCACATTAGATACAAAGAGAAACGGAATTATATACGCTATAAACATAAATTCTTGGTAATTCCATCAGAAAATATGTTTATAGCTTTAAAGTAGGATTAAGTTCGAAATAAAATACAATTTTACGAATGGCGCGCCTAGAGTAATGAGAGCAAAATAATCTTGTTTTCGTTATTACCGACTGACATTATAACTCATAAAATAGTAACGTGTAATATCGATATATATAGCCCATACAGTTTGCAGTAACATGATAATGTACAAAATAAAATGAAAACTCGTTTAGCAGAACCATTTGAGTGTATTCACATTAGATAACAAGAATTGAGTATTTATGTTTTGACAACTTACATTCGTGATATTTCCAGAAGAAAATTGTTTAATTCTTTAATGTAGGCCTAGTATTGCGGAGGGAGATAAAAAAAGATATAATTTAATAATTACAAATTTTAGCATTGTCAATGTATTTATTTACTCACATTTTAACGAGCACGACTAAAATTGATAATTTTCCATTTTTCAGATATAATAGGTAAGTCAATTTTACCATCTAGTTACATTTTTTTTTACTTTTTGTTTATATTGCTACATCTGTTTTTACCTTTGAAACATTTCTAACGATGTTTGAATTTAATATAATGGTAATTAAAATGGTTATCTGTTTAAGTTTCACTTTGCTATTAAGTTTTTTAAGGTCGACTAATTTGATTTTTTCAGCTATAATGCCAGATAAATTATGATGTTTACGGATTGAAAATATTCTCTAATTATTGTTAGTTTCGATTTCGTAAAGTGTTTGCAGGTTACTAGTAGGCCATTTTAATATAAGCATCAAACTAAGGTAAAACTATACTTTGATTTGCATCTGTTGGTCTTGCTTGTCATTCAAGGCTCTATTTGACCATAGCATAATATAAACAACTTAGTCAGCACCGTTGCCACTGTGAGAGGGTTGAACTACTTGTTCACTGCCGTGCGATAATATCAGACACTCTAGGTCGTAATGTGCCATTTCACACCCAGACGAGCAGGTGACAACTTATAGATAAGACAAACACATGATCCTCCTTCTTCTAATTTATTCTGGTTTTGGACTTATAAATCTACATGCACATCTCACTGAGTCACACTGGTCAACATACGTCCTCTCACCACGACGAACAAGATAAAACTATTTTACACTCAAGGCACAGCAACCAAGTCTCTACTCAAAACATCTCTCCCTCCGCATCATCAATTCAATGCGTTCAAAATACCCTTCGCACCAACATTTTCTCTCGCCAATCTATATTTGAAACTTGCATCGAAACATTACCTCCCTCTCCCTTCAAGTTAATAAAACATTAGCTTCTACTAATGTCGCAGAGTCCAACATACTATTTCTAGTAACATAGAATGGTCCAATATAGTTTCAACATAACAATATCAAATAGGTACTAAATACATAAAATATCATTATATTGTCAAATCCTAATTAATTCATGCATTAAATATTGTAGCTTTACTCCCACACAACTTTGTTTCAATCACTGACATTCAACTCATGTTAAAAATTTATTCTGGAATCTCTGTCCATCAGATACGTTATTTTTGGTTCTAGGTTTATTCTACATCATCACATTCAGAAGCTTTATTTATGGTGTCACATTAGCATTGTCCATCGATTCCCACCAGATTCTATAATAAAAATATTCACCAAAACACATTAGTTTAAACCATCACTACTTGTATTTGCGAACATAGCCACAGTGCCACCATTTAGTGGGCATCTGTAGTTGTTCCCATCATTACATAAAAATATAACTAGCTTCATCAACATGACACTAGATCCCCCAGTTCCTGTAATACAACATTAGGATAAAGTCCTATCAACACATGATATAAACAAATCAACATCGCATAAGGACTTTTATCAGCCTAGAAAAAGAATCAATTCAGTGCATTACCATAGTACAACATAGTATTTCTACATCAGGATCAGGTCAAATTAAGATTCTCATCAACCTAGAGAAGTATCAACATAATCACATCAATAACATACAGTATCAAAATTATCCAAGAAGACAACTGTATTTTATAACATCAAAGTAACCCTAGATATCAGTACTTCAGCGCACTAATGTAATGTTACAGAAATAGAACGTATCATATTGAAACTCCAAGTATTATATCTCTGGACCGAATGTTATGTCAACGTTGTAATACCAACATATAAATCAAACCCCTTAGAGTACCATCTACTTAAAATAATTATTATTAAAAAAGTTTTTAAAAACCCACGTTTTCTGATTGAACTAAAAAGTAGAAAATAAATGCTATACATCACAATAATGCAAGCGATCACTCTACTATAAGCGATGAAAAACGTGGGGCGTCGAAGTAAACGTTTTTTATCGGTCATTGTTAATATTAGATGTAAAAGTTATATTACTATTGATTAGATAATACTATTGACTTTTATTAGGGAGCTTGTAGAGAGTCAACAGTATTAGAAACTGTAAGAAAATCACACACAGGTTCCTCTTGTAGTCTAGTTCTACACAAATGAAAGTAATTCACGATGATACAGGATCCACTGTTTATAGAACAGTCTGACGAATCCACGAGTTGTCAATTTTGTCATGCCAGCGCCATGTTGCTAACGGTTTACGGTTAAGGTTAAATCACAACTGTATAGGCCCAGCGATTGAAATGTTCGTTATTAAATTATTCGTTGTACGATCTAGAGGTTATTTCCAGCAGTAGAACTATCCGTCGAATGAACTTGTGCTGTACTGATACGTTACCACGATGTAGATATATAATTACCCTGTTCAATACTTCTGCTGGTCCTTAAAATACTAGTCTTACAAGCTCGGGACTTTAGCGTACGATTCTTCTTTTCAAGTCTTTTCACACACGAATCTTCATAGCACGGTTGTTAAGGCTTGCTGTCTTTGTTTAGCTGACCCACCAAATGTTGAGACACTCTAGGCTAAGTCATGGATTCCCAAACTGTGGGCTTTCTGGAGAGTCGCCAACTGGTAGATTAAATCCTAGGAAAGGAAAACAAAATAAAATACTTAAAAAAAAACTTTTTAAAAAACCACGTTTTTCTTGTGGACTAAAAAGTAGAAAATAAATTTTCATACATTTGATGACAAAAAACGTGGGTACGTTCACCATCAAAGTTCCCGACCCATCTGCCCGACCCACGTTTTTTGTCATCAAATGTATGAAAATTTATTTTCTACTTTTTAGTCCACAAGAAAAACGTGGTTTTTTAAAAAGTTTTTTTTAAGTATTTTATTTTCTCCTTTTTAGTCCGTTGCTACACATGAAAAACGTGGTTTTTAAAAAAGTTTTTTATATAGTTTATTTTCTACTTTATCTAATGACTTGATTAAGTATGATTTGACTAAGTGTTTATCGATTGGGGCCGAAGTAACTGTGTCAATAGGCCTCCAGTCTTGTCGGTATCTTTAGAAATCATGTCCTCAATTTTATGGTCATTGGGGCGTAATTAAATTAAGCTAATTACAATCTCTAATTGCTAGTTTTTATGATTGCATCTGAAATTGTTAGGCGAAAGTAGCCTACATGCCAAATTTCAGATCTCTAGAGCAATCAGAAGTGGGCTAATTTTCGATGTCAATTTTAACAACAAACATCCAAACAAACAAACAAACGCAAAGCTGAGTTAAGAAAAACGTGTTAATAAACCCAATAATACATGGCTTACCTACCCTGATATACTTAGATAGGACCTGCCAATGGGCAGTAATGATAAATATGTACCAACATTTATAGATCTAGTAATCTTAAGCAAATACAAATTACTCACAGAATACATACAGCATGACATTAGTTGCAGTGATTAGTGTAATTAATCTAGGACCACTTAAGGGATACGTGACAAGGCATTTTCAACAAGGTTATTACGACCTTTTAAGTGTTTGATGAACAGGTCGAAATTTTGAAAATACAATGCCCATCTAACTAATCTGGGATTTTTATTTCCAAACTTTTTCATGAAAGTTAAGGGATTGTGATCAGTGTACACCACTAAGGGACCAACAGAGGAAGTCACATATATTTCAAAATGTTGCAAAGCAAGTACTAAGGCTAGTGCCTCTTTCTCAATAGTTGTGTAGTTACGTTGGTCAGCATTTATTTTTTTGTGAGAAATAGGCAATGGGATGATCCATTCCATTCGTATCCTCTTGTAAGAGCACTGCTCCTATCCCTACTTCGCTGGCTTCCACAGCCAGTTTCAACGGTTCACTAAAAACAGGGGCTTTTAGGACGGGGTTGGAGGTTAACATAAATTTGATTTCTTCAAAAGCTATTTGACATGGGGCATCCCAAACAAACATAACGTTACGTTTGAGAAGAGTGGTAATTGCGCAATTTTTTTTTATATTTTTTATTATTTAACAGTATTTATCTTGTACAATACACGTTTCATCATGAAAAATACTAAACTGGGCAGGCATTTTGGAGGTTGGAACGGATTAATGGCATTTTAATTGCTTTCGATTGAAAAATCGATTTCAGATAAGAGCATCTGACCTACGTTTAATTCTAGGGAACGCATTAAAATCGTATTTCGAGGAACAACTGAATCGCGGTGTGCTATTCAATGATCATAAAAATAGGTTTTAAACATTTTATAATTGTAATATTTTCACTATTATGTTAATGATAACGATTAAGATTATTTAATTTTTTTTATGTTTATTTGAAAAATACATAATATTTAGTGGCTGAAAACCAACTCTTACTATTTGTAGTTTTGTTTTTGTAAAGCGTTTACAGAGTACTAGCTCGGCACTATCATTTGAACAGCTATCTTTGGTAAAACTAGACTTGGAGCTTTATAAGTTTATGTTACTTATCCTTAGCGGCTTCTTACAATCAGATATTAATATGAGCCATTTTCGTCAGCTCTATTAAATAGAAACCACTAGATATTTTTACTGCTTTAAAATATTCATTTATTATGCTAAGTTTTGTTTTAGCAAACTATTTATATATTACAAAGAGAACCGCACAACGTAAGCATTAATCTGTGTAAAGCTATTCTGGCATAAATAATAATAATTAAACTCTAAGTTTTCAAATTTCTTTATCAAAAGCACGAGTACGGGTTCCATATATAGCTTTGAAAATTGTATAGTCCTTAAGAAATATCTGATGCTAATAAATGTCCCTATCATAATTTATTTGATACAACTTGCGGAATATGTTACCTCCAAGAAGCTACATTGGTTTTTTAATAAATAAACAATTTAAAACAATTCAGCAATTATAGTTTATGGGTAATAAATTAAAAGTCGTAATATTGAACAAATTCCAAAGACTTATCTATTTTCTTCCACTATTATATTATTGTATTATTTGTTGTCTGAAAACTAAGCAGAATACTCAGGATTTAGAATAGTTAAAAAAATATAATGATATATATATATATATATATATATATATATATATATATATATATATATATATATATATATATATATATATATATATATATATGGGTATTATGTACACAAAATGTACACAACATTATTATGTTTTTTTAATCTTTACGAATAAATTAAGTTTAAAATGCTGTTTTTGTGAGGCGTTTTAATAAAAATTCATTATTTGTGTTTTGAAATTGGAATCACATGTAAGCTACATTATTTTTTTCCTTCTGCGTTTCAGATTGGTCGGTATGTATTTTTTATTTTACAAATTTATAAAATTAAAAATTACATTTTTAATAAACAATCTTTTTTGTCTTTACATATAATTTAACCGTTTATTCCATTGAAAACTATATCTACTTCAACAAGAGTATGCTTTAATGATATTTGTTTGTTTTTATTAATAAATGCACTAAGTGTTAATTTTTCCTTTTCAAATTTTTGCCAAATGATAAAATACATATTGAAAGTTTTTTCTTTCTTTTTTCAAATTTTCAACCCTTTTAAAAAATCACCTAAGAGTCTAGGTAATGAATCTAATTGGTTAACATCACAGAGTTAACAGCTTCATGTATGACGTTTTCTGAAGTAAAAATTCCTAGCTTGTGTGATTGTTACTTTATTAAGAAATATTTCTAAACCAGAATTTTCTTGCAGCCATCAATTGACTTATTAGATTAAAAAAATAGCTTTATGAATACGTGTAATTGGAAAAGCAAATAGTCACCGTTACAAGTGTGGTTAATTTTAGCTATAAATTATTTACTTTTACCGTGCACCGAACACCAGGGTAACGAAATTGTACTTCACCTCTTTCAAAATACATTAACATATCGATAATGAGTATATCATTTCCTTAAAACTAAAATATTATTAGTTCTCTTAGGATTCCTGTTGAAATCAGTAAACTGCACATTAAATAAACATAATACATTCTCTGCACAATGCGTATTAGGGTTTATATCGAGATAAAATTTGATACTGCTTTAAAACAGTATTTTAAAATACTTTCAGTTAACATTTAAAAATAAGGGTAATCCTAATATATAAAAGCCCACGTGCGCACTTCTCTCTCTGTCTGTCTCTGTCTGTCTCTCTCTCTCTCTCTCTCTGTCCGCAACATGTTTAGGCTATGTGATCAATTTGTTCAGAGATATATGGCGCACTTACAAATACGGAGGTTTTTCGAAAATAATATTGTGCATGTTTTAAACCAAATTTTACTTAAAGAAGAAAAATAAAGGCATATTCGAATGTGGAAACACAATGTTAATTATGCAACCGGATAAACGCTTATTGTTGTGAAAAGAACACACACAAAAAAAAACAATGACGTCACGTGTCAATTGTTTAAGCTACGGGCAATACACAAAACTAATGGCATCATCTTCCAATTTTAGAATACGAAGAAATTAACTATTTCTTTCAATTATTTAACTAGACGTAAGCTATGAAATGTATGCAATTTTCTCGGCCTAAAGTAATAACAAATTACTTAAAAAAAACAACGTAAACACCATTGAATAGTCGAGTTTTAAATGGAATCATTTACGTCTCTTAATCAGTGTGTGAATTTGATATAGTTTTGTGTTGACAAATAATGCATATACTTTGGTTTTTCTAATAATATTTTAAATGCGCCGGATTTTTAGCTATTTAGTTATTTTTTTGCTTTGTCACTAATATCGTTTGACGTGTGGTAAAGCACATAGCGTTTCGACCAATAACTATTTTATAAAATATTTTTCTCAAACAAGTGTAACATTAAAATATATAGGCCTATAATTCACGTGTAACGGGTACCGACCGACGGCTAATATTATAGAGGATCCCATGAAGGATCAATTAACTTGTTTAAATATGTCTCTCTTGTGTGTCTTTGTTTCTCAAATTCATATTTATGTTTATTACAGAAGATTGGAGCTCACTGGAATCCTGATCAAAGTTGATTGTAGGATGGGGAAATAAGCTGTTTTTATTTTAAAATCTGTGTACACTTTAATACAGGGGAGTAGCTACCGCAAAGAGTTTTCACGACAAGTGAAGTCAAACATGTATCAATGGTTTTCTACTAATTTTTAACTTAATGACATTTCATTTTTTATCTAATTAATTTTAAATCAATATGGCGCTGCTAACATTATAGGTTTTTGGTTTTCATCCAATCATCAAGAAACTTTGGAGTCGTTGAGAAATCTCTAGTCTGTGTTTTTATTCCTGATATCAGACATTTTTCTGAAAAGTTGCCAGAAAGAAACTCCGACGTTTGGGAAGATTTCTGTCATTAAATTTATAGTTTATTTTGTAGCGAACGCGCCTCGCAGTTAGGAGGTGCTGTTTGCCACTCAGAGTTTCCCAGCGGCTGTCTTTGGACCTGTGGTTTGTTGGTGTCCGGCGCAGCAGGTCAGCTATACTACTTGTTTCAGCGGTCAAACTGCACAGGTGCAGTGTAACACGGTATTCGATTTAATGAGTGCCATACGATAGGGACACGGAGTGATCCTAAAATTTATTAATAAATCGAACAAGTCGTGACCTTCAGCGCTTCAGCAGTAGTAACGTTTGGCCGCCCCGAGCTACCCAGCGACTGCAGCAGTGGTTTACGACGTCCCCGGCGTACAGATGACATTAATCACAATAGGGGCACGGTAGGCGTCTACCTGTGCGGTCATTGAAAGGTATTCAACCTCACTATTAAGGAGAATGATTATCGTACACTCAATGCTTTCATACAGCACGCCCAAGGGCGTCTGAGTGGTAATGTGGACAAACCTGCGCCCCAGCAATAAAAATTGGAACAAAATTACATTGGCGTTTTTTACATGTTAACTATCTCACTTTTAAAAACAAGTTCACACAACTAAAAATACGCAATTGGTAACTCGTTTATCAAATCCTTACAAATCGCAGCAACGTGGACGGGTACGCTAGATAGTTTAAACATTCTTTAACATTTCACGGTGATCAGGAAGGATATTTTAATGTCTATAATATAATTTAAAATCTCATTATTTTCTCATTATAATAAGCATAATTTGCTACAAAAGAAATTGTTTAGCCATCCTAAGTATCTAAGATATAGAAGAAGCGAAAATATATCTAAATGTAAAAGTAAAAGAGTTTTAAAAAATTGATCTAAATAAATCTTGAGATATATTTTGAATTGTGTTTTTGGTTAGTGTCGTCACAAAGTGCGATGTAACCGTATGCGCTGGCAACAATATATTTGAGGAACATAGTGTTTTAAATCGTAATTTGAAAATGAAACACATTTTAGAACAGAATACACACACATATATATATATATATATATATATATATATATATATATATATATATATATATATATAGTGTGTGTGTATAAAACAATATTTTTAATTAATGTTCAATAACATTATAATGTCGTTTTAATTGTTGGTATTTTCCCTTATTAACATTAAACAAACGTCATTTCAGTGTAAAATTGAGTAGTTTTTAATGCAATAATACTTTGTTTACAATGCCTTCATATATATATATATATATATATATATATATATATATATATATATATATATATATATATATATATATATATATATATATATATATATATATATATATATATATATATATATATATATATATATATATATATATATATATACATATATATATATGTCACAATTTTCAACATTTTCATCTTTGAAATATAATATTAATATTTAGTCATCAAAATAACACTCAAGATTTGTATTTCTATGCTGTAAACAATTATTTGATGATAAACGATGCTATAAAACTGTTTGGGCATTTTTTTATATTTTCTCTGTAACACTTATTTATTCTAAAATAAACATTTTATTATTAACTTAAAAAACACAACACGTTTATCTTTTACGATTGTATCTTTACAATCTATTAATTCATGCTGCTTGTAATATCAATAATTGCAACTATGGAATAATTGTAAACGTTTTAACAACTCTGAGACATCTAATTTTAATTTGGCTCATTTGTTTATTCCTTGAATGTAGCATCGTTTATTTTTAATTAACCTTTTTAATTATGACTATGTTTAGTGATGTGGTTTTAGTTCTCTAGAATTAAATATTTTATCTTATACGTCTAATATTTTTTTTTTCTTTTGTCGGATTGTTATAAAGAGAAAAATTGTGTCTTGCCTTATTTATGAGCATTAAATAAAATAATTTTAGCCATAATATAAATAAAGAAATCGGTTGAGGATGATATTATTTTCTATTGCTTCAATTCTGATGTATATATTTTAATCGTTTTAAAAATCGAATTCGAGACTTTAATACATTTTTTATGTTTTACGCCTTCAAGAGTATAAAACGCAGTTTTGCTGTATTGCATGTATGTCAGTTGGTTGGTTTGTGTTAATGTGTGAACACGATAGCTTGAGCACCATTTTAGTTAGTGACCTACGATATCCGAAATTGGTACGTCACACTATTCATGTTTTAAAAAAATACCGATGACTTGAATTCTGCTTTAAATAATTTAATATCATGTACTCATAAAGAACTCATTAGAACTTTTCTCCTCTGTGTGTTTTCTTAAAAAAATCACCGGTTTAATTGTTTTGTTTGAATATTCTAAGTTCAAGAACTGGAGACTCTATGATACTAGGTACCAAATTGGTTCATATATCTCAAATAGTAAAACAGCTCTGACTGTTTAAAAATTTGTTCTATCTGATAAGCCTGTTTTGGGTTCGATCACAGGGTGATAGTGTATTTCTTGCTGTGTAATAACTTACTACACACACACGTAACTACCGTAACAAATTGCTTACTCTTGTCGTGTGCGGTAGGCTTGTGTAGACTAAATCTAGTAGCAGTGAATCAACAGAGAATGGTGGCTGGTATGAAATCACGCCACTTCTAAACAGTTTAAACATTATTAAACCGACAAAAACATTTGATACGATGAGATTTGTCTAAAAAGTTTGTAAACAGCTGATTGAAAATCCACAACAAGAATCGGTTCATCACTAGGCACGCCGGAAGCGATAAACTAGCTAGCGAATCAAAAATTTTAACACAGATAATGCTGAGTCCGCCAGCCAATAGAATTTTACCTTGCTTCCGAGGTAAGGCCGAGTAGGAAAATTTGGTATATGTAGGTCAAAATCTTTAAAAAGTGTGTTTCATTTGAACATTCGAAATTAAATGGAATATTTTCATTGGTTGACAAATTTACCACGTCGTTATAGGCATGAAAAGGAGCTTTCCGGCGATACTAAACACGCGGTAGCTGTTTTTAGTTTTCTGTATGCTTTATAGTAGTAAACGTTGGCAATTTTCGCAGTATTTTTGAAAAATTAGACAAAACATGCATATACATGCCTCACAAAAAAATTAATTTAAAATAAAAATAAGCATTTTCCAACAATATGTTATGTGGTTTTGTATTCAGAAATGGATATACATTAATAATTAGGTCAAAACTGAAATTTGACATCTGACACCCAACACACTAAAATCGGGTACCGCACACAGCCTTAACAATTTGTCCGAAACCCTAAAAAGTGCCATATTGTGAAAGATTATATCTGTATATGACACAAAATCAAAGCTTTGACCTTAACACAAACACACATTTACAATGCATTTACAGACCCTACTTTTTCCATACCTCCTACATGTCAAATTTAATTAAGGGGAAACCTTTTTAAACCGAATTTGCTGGAGAAGAATGGTAGTATCCCCCTGCTCTACGAGTCCATAAAAAATGATATTGAAGAGGACATTAGCTTTATTTAACAAAATGATTTTGTAACAACATTGCAAAAAGCAATGATTGCAAATTCGAAAATCAGCTTAAAAATGTAAGTGATCAAACGTTGAAAAAATAAAATGTAAGGTCTTTAAAAAAAATTACCGATAAAAACAACACCTTTAAGAATACGTTCCTGAACATACAAAATCACCATGACACCTGTAAGAAGATTAACTAAAAAAATAATGCTAAGAATATGCTTAAGTTAAAGTTCTATGATATTTAACTGCAAATTTTTTAAATAAATTGGGAGTGATCTTTCCTACAATTTTTCGCATACGTGTATTCATTTATATTACGTAGTCGAATATGGATTTGAATTCCGATAGTTTTGTGTCACATTAAACTGTTTACCACCAAAGGGAACAGAAAAGCCAGTGACATTAATTTCAACTTTCGGACTTGACCAAAAGCAAATAAAAGAGTCAATCTTTACCACTGAACTTGAATAGGAATTGTGGTCAGTACTTTGCCGAACCGCCTTTACTTTCCCAAACGTGAGTCAACTACTCATCAATCTCTATAGACCCAGGGTCTTCATACAGATATAACTAATTAAATTCAGCAAGATTCTGAAATTCTTTATTGTTTTTACAATGTATGAACAATGTATATAAAACGAACACATAATTATAGTTTTAATAGAACATAGAAGAATTTAGTAATTGTTTTGCTATTATTGATACCTGGCCATAATAGTTCATCGCCAGAAGTCCACTTTTGTGTGATAACTTTCAAAACAGTTATCACTGCCGGACCCGATGCAAAGAAAAACTTCGCATGTTTTGCACAAGTAAACATTTTTTTTTCGTTTCGGCAAGTCTTTGTCCTTGGCACCACGTGCATCAGGACGTACATGAACAGTTTCATTGTCACTGTCAATTTCAATGTCACTGTGTTCAGTCTCAAATTCAACGTCACTATCATCACAATATAGACTAAGAATATTATCTTCATTAGAATCAATAAGTAATTGTATTGCCTGAGATGCAGTCATTCTACTTCTTTTGTTGATATTTCGGTCCTTTGCTTCATCTTTTGCACCAACTTTATGTGCTGAAGTCGATGGCTTTGGCTCAGCTTTTCGTTTCGGCGGCATTGCAACGAAATGTAACGAAATGTAAACACTTTCACTTTTCCTAAAATTTATTTTTAGAATCATAATCCCGCACTAAAATGGGGTCTACGACAAATTCCCGAAAGACACTTGCCCGAATGCCGTTTGCCCGAAGGCCGATTTCCCGAATGGACACTTGCCCGAATGCGACAAATGCCCGAATGGACACTTGCCCGAATGCGACAAACGCCCGAATGGACACTTGCCCGAATGCGACAAATGCCCGAATGAACACTTGCCCGAATGCGACAAATGCCCGAATGGACACTTGCCCGAATGGGACAAATGCCCGAATGGACACTTGCCCGAATGCGACAAATGCCCGAATGCCACTTGCCCGAAGGCCGTTTGCCCGAAAAATGTTAACATTATATATTACTAAATAATCATTCTTAATCCATTTCATTTTAAAATGTTGGTAAACAAAACACATCTACGCAAAAAGAAAGTGAAAAAAATAATATTATATTTTACCACGCAGACATTTTAAATTAATTTGTTTTTTATTTTTAAAAAGTGTAGGAACATACTTCCTCTTCTATATATGAAATTAGACAAAATACAATTTTCATTCATCTCCGGATTGTAAAATGAGTTTTGCTTTCTTTATTAGGTAATCGCTTCGACACATTGTCTTAACAAAGTGCATTAAATGGAGATCAAACATATATCACTACTTTTAGTTTTTAAATTCGCCACCTAGACCTCGCCTCATTCTTTTGTTCAGTGATGATCACCACCCAAGTTAAGCATAACAAGATAAACAAACAAACGCGCCTCTGTTCAATGTTGCGAAACGCCGCGCCGCCGTGTCATAAAAGCTATATAACCACCGCCACACGTTGGCTCAACAAGGTGTTCAAAACTTACATCAAAAGAATGTTAGAACACCTCCGCCAACATCACCTTACATTTATTTTAGAATAAAGTTTTTCTTACAGCACTTTCTCAGTTTTGAAAAAAAAAAAATAAAAGCTAAATTTAAAAATATAAACAACTTTGTTTTATGCTTAGAATTGTGTTTATAATCAAAATTTCAAACTTAAATTCATTAAAGAATGTCTAGTTGGAAATATTATATATTATCTAATATTATCATTTTTCGGGCAAACGGCCTTCGGGCAAGTGGCATTCGGGCATTTGTCGCATTCGGGCAAGTGTCCATTCGGGCATTTGTCCCATTCGGGCAAGTGTCCATTCGGGCATTTGTCGCATTCGGGCAAGTGTCCATTCGGGCATTTGTCGCATTCGGGCAAGTGTCCATTCGGGCGTTTGTCGCATTCGGGCAAGTGTCCATTCGGGCATTTTTCGCATTCGGGCAAGTGTCCATTCGGGAAATCGGCCTTCGGGCAAACGGCATTCGGGCAAGTGTCTTTCGGGAAAACGTCCGGCTCCCCTAAAATGACATATGTGCACTTATAGTCAGTCTTCCGCTAATTATATTTAATTATGTCTATATCCCGAGTTGCATTCCTCGTTGTGTTAAATACGTATATTCGAGAAAATTTAGAAATTTAGAGATCACTCCCGCTTTATTAAATATGCCCTATTACTACTTTAACTCATTGCAGGGGACTGCGATTAATATTCAGCTGTTTACATAAGTAGTTATTTAATTATCATAAGGTGTGTGTGTGTGTGTGTGTCAGTGTGTGCGTTACCTGATACGGTGACACACTTATATGTAGCTAGTCAATACACATTGTTTGGGTTTCTTACACAGGTACACACGGCCTGTGGGATGTCTGTTTAATTTTTACTAAAGTAAAGCCGTAGTTCGCAACGATAACATCCACTTTGACTTAGCTTGCTTAGATAAGTTAGGGCTTTGAAACAAGGAGAAGTGTTTTTACTGACAAACATTTCAATAAATGGATGCCTCTTATCTGGTTAAAAGCGTTCTTGGCAAGAGTAGGCTGCATTACGTAATGTAACGTTTATACCTGGTACGGTTTATTACATGTACTGCTGTCAATATTTACGATGAGTTCAAACACTTAATATGGGTGAAAACGGATAACAATTTGTTTTTCAAAATTGGGTCTGTTCTCTTTGTATGTGTGTTTGTGTTGAATTCAAAAGATTTTGTTTGTGATATATACTTTTACAGATATACTCTCTCAAACGTGGCATCTTTTAAGGTGTTGAAAAACAATTACAAACAAACTTTTTAAAACCTCATAACATTTAGTACCTACAATCTAAGAATCTTGAGTTCTTGGCATATTAACTTGCAAAAAAGCCATGGGACTGTTTTAAAAATTGAGTTTGTCGCCCCAAATATAAGACGAACAACCAGAAACGTGTTAAAAAACAAGAATAAATAAAACAACGGCTCGTTAACACTAAAATAGTTAAATACTATATACACTATCTGCACCAGTCTATTCTAAATATAAATACGTAAAATAGTACACAAACTAAGGTACCATGGTTTTCTATAAGTACAGAACTACATTACACTAACCTTGTGGGAAAACTGGACGAAACGGAGAATGAAGCAATCACACCAATTCTCACACACCATATATGCCCTACCAAAAAATAAGTACACAACAGATACAACCCCAACTGACACAACAGGTACAACCCAGACGGACACAACAAGTACAACCCAGACTGACACAACAAGTGAAAACCAGACTGACACAGCAGGTACAACCCAGACTGACACAACAGGTACAACCCAGACTGACACAACAAGTGAAAACCAGACTGACACAGCAGGTACAACCCAGACTGACACAACAGGTACAACCCAGACTGACACAACAAGTGAAAACCAGACTGACACAGCAGGTACAATCCAGACTGACACAACAGGTACAAGCCTAGTAAAAATCATTGAATTTAATCTCACATTTTATTACTTTCCATTTAATGTATGAAATATCCCTATTGAATTCATATCACTCAACATCAAGACAATTGTAGTAATTATACAACTAGAAACAATTCAAAATATGCTGCTGATCAGCTTGTGTCATTGTACAGTACAGTAACACAATGTCATCATCCCTCAGAAAATATTTCTAATTCAGCCCGTTCAAGCTTACCAGAACAAATATACATTTCATGTTATATTTGTATGACCTATAGCATTATCTCTGACCACCAATAGGACATCTATTTGCATTATCACACCTAGATAAAGTATCAGCTATCTGATTTTGTGTACCTGGGATATAGAATATGTTAAAATTTAAGAGTAAAAGGTGCCCCAAACAATAACTGTGCCTATTCGGTTACAGCCCAAACTATTGCTAATTATTGACTTTCTTTAATATCATAGTTCTTTTCTGCCGGAGAAAGTTTCCGACTGATGTCAAGTACAGGATGAAAGTGTCCGCCTACTTCCTGCATTAGACAGGCTCCTATATCATAATAAGATGCATCTGTTGTTAGTGTACATGATTTGCTCATATCTGGCAATCTTAATATAAGCAATACGTTGCTGTGTAAAAACATTTTGTCAGATAAATTAAAGTGTCATCAGGCTCACTACTCCTAATGATGGTCCTACCCCCAGCAGTGCCCTTGTTTGACATTTCAGTAAAGCAATGAAATAGACTAGCAACATTTGACATACATTTTCTATAATAAGTTCATAGCCCAAACAAAATCCTTAAAAAGTTTTTGTTTTAGGAATCTGTAGGTCTAATATCTGGTTTAAAGTTTCCCCCACAGGTTTTAAATTTTTTTAACCTGGTGACTAACAACATGACCCAGGAATTGTAATTATTGCATGCCTATTATTATGTAATTGGTCTGGTTGTCAATCCATGTTGTCTTAGGGCTTGTAACAAAATACTTCCAGCAACTTTATATTGTTTAGCCGGGTATCTAATGTCACCCAGGCATGCTACAGCGTTAATTTTGTTAGCTAGTTTTTTTTCCGCATAAGTCTATGGAATGTGACTTGTGCGTTGATTAGGTTAAACCTCTTGAAACTCCATTGATACAGCCTATAAGGTGTAATAAAAGATGTCTATTTTATATGCCTTTAATTCGAATTAGCCAATAATCAAACTTTGAGAAAATCTTAGCCTGAGATATTTGTATGAATACCATTTGAATCGGCATAGGTAAAGCATCTGGTTGCCTATAGTCCACAGCCTAATCTCACAATTATTACAATCTTCTATTTTAACTGCTTACTCTGTCTGCCTGTCTTCCTGTTTGTCTTTCTATCTGTCTGTCGTCATAAATCAAAACTGCCAAGAACATTTTTGAGCACTTCTAACTGACCGATTTGTTTCAAACTTGGCACGTGGGTCAAGACCCGATGAGAAGGAACGTCATGACAACCGGGCGGAGGTTTGTAGGCTACCTGGATGTTTAGTTATTTACTGTTTTTCCAAGCGCAGGACATTACGGACACCAGCCTTTACTATAAAAACATATAGAGATATAATGGTCAAAGCAGTGCCCACAGTATATAGGTTGGTCAACTGGCCTAGAACAGTGGCATCTGTTATATTCCACAACAGACACAAGTTGTTTTTGTTCTAAATATGTTGCCAAGGGTAAGTCAACCAAGATATACAACAACCTTCAGCATCTTAATGTACATTATGAAGATTGTATCTCTGTAGAAACAACACAAAAATCAAGCTTATTATCATTCTTTGATATTCCTTTAACACCCATTCACAGTGGAATATGGCTACAACAATAGCTGGTAAGTTTGTGACTTAACGGCTCGCTTCTTGAGAAAACACAGAGAGCAAGACATGTGAGTAATGCTTTATGAAAATATGTTCTAAAATGTCTTCTTTTTAGGTTTTTGAGTAAATGTTCAATTCTAGTTACTTGGTAATAGCAGAAACTTTAACAGAATTCTCCGTACATGTTCTTATACAAAAATATGAAATTGCATCCTCCTAATAGCATTGGTAATCAAATTAAGTTATCGTATTAAGACACACAAAGACACACACGCCCATGCACGCAGTGATACGTACGTACTGACGCAGTGCACGCACACATACACACACATACACGCACACACAAACACATACACGCACACACCTACAAGTTTGCAAAACAGGTTGGTTATCAGTAGAGGCTGTATACGATCAATACAAGGATACTGTTTCATTTCAATCGTCCTGATGATAACGCGAAATGATACTAGATAAACTGAACTTATTTTGTTTGTAATCATGACGGGTATGGCAGCTATGTTGTGTTTGACAAGTACCGTACAAGTACACTAACAAGTACAAGTAAGTGTGTGGATTTGCATCTAAAACTTTTATTACTACAATACGAGTTAACTGGTAGTTATTTATTCGTTTTTAATGTAACTATACTTACCTAAATATATCTTACACTGATATATGTTTATTAACTGTATTATTCATAGCTTTAAATTCGAATTGAAAATCTCTGGTTGGACGAATATTATTGAAGGTCGTTATGATTAACCCATTTTATCCGAAGTCCTCAAATTTAAAAAAAAAATGTGGTTCAGCTTTTGGGAAAAGAATAAATGAAATGACTATAGATTTTTTTTAAATTCAATACTTTTTGAAATATCAATTTCTTCTTTTAAAACGTCGCATAATTGGGACGTTAGCAACGTACCTCCCCATGAAAATCTATTATTTGTAAAAAAAATGTTGTGCTGATTATCTCTCATAATACTGATACGGAATTTGAGGTAGCCTATATAAGGGTTTGAAATTTTGACTTATTTTTATGATAATTTCGGTATGTTGTGAATTTGCGACATCAGGAATTTTTGGAAATGGGGTCGTTTTACTATTTTTTCTTACTCGTGTTTCTCCAAATATCCCCACTCAAACAATAAATACTCACAAATAAAATATATGGACTTGAAAAGAGATGTAGACTCACATGTAAAATTCATGAAAACTATAGTTTTATTTGTTCGGGCATAGAGTTACACAACTCTGCCGCATTGTCTAACTCTTTAGAATGTGTACTTTGAAGCCTTGCTGTTATGGTTCTGTTGCTCTACTTAACTCTACTGTAACAATCTACAAATGCAAGAACTTCTAGAATGTGTATAGCCTTAGTTGTCTCTGGTTACGCCCTTTTCGTGAATTCCTAAAGGTCAGTTAATAAAGCCGATTTTATCTATATTAACTATACACACCAAACACAAGAACAAAGACAGACAGACAGACAGACAGACAGACAGACAGACAGACAGACAGACAGACAGACAGACAGACAGACAGACAGACAGACAGACAGACAGACAGACAGACAGACAGACAGACAGACAGACAGACAGACAGACAGACAGACAGACAGACAGACAGACAGACAGACAGACAGACAGACAGACAGAAAGACAGACAGACAGACAGACAGACAGACAGACAGACAGACAGACAGACAGACAGACAGACAGACAGACAGACCAGACAGACAGACAGACAGACAGACAGACAGACAGACAGACAAGTTATGTAAATTAGCGTGAAAATAATCTTCCTCAACATTTCAGAACCCGAACATGTTTTATAATCAAATGAAATAACTACTAGAACTAAAAGTATTTTTATCTTTTAAAATATTATCAAATCAGTTTTTAAAAATGCTATGATAAACATAGTGACCTTTTGAATCAATATAATGATTCATTCTTGCATCGATTTTAAAAAAAACAGGTTTTAAAGCTTTCATACAGCTGTTGCACGTCTTGTCAAATTTGGTGAGTTTTAATCTTGAATTCAGTATATATCAATTCACATTGTAAAAATATATAGCAAATTATACTTGTTTAATTTTTTAAGGGCAATTAATCAAACAAATGACTATTTTCCAGCAAACTGTGTATTGAATAAATTAAAAGTTGTAGTATTATTAGCTTTTCTTCTTGTAACATTAAATTAAATATCGTATGTATTGCGCTATTTTATGAATAGTTAATTATATATGATAGTTAATTGCTTTTACTTAGTAATCAGGTTACAGAATTAGCTCTTAATAATGTTTTTGCAACAGCAGATATTCTACACGTCAGATTAAGATAGTCAGTTTTAATTTTTTTAGAATGTTCTACATTTTTCGTCACGTCTGTTTTCCTTTTACACCATATAAGCAAGATTACCTTTGATGATTTATATGTTTGCAAGTTTTAAAGTAAATAAAGGTTAATCAAACGGGTGAGTAGCATTTGTTTATAAAACGTTACTTTTTTGTTTATATAAAGTTTTACATTCCCTCCCTACTCCCAAGATAACAATATATGTATGACGGGTAGTTACATATCAATACAATCAATACAAATGTAAATGCACATGCTAATACAATTTAAATAACTAATCAGATTATACAACGTTCGACGATTTCACATCTTTATAGATTGATGGAAGTTACACTTTCTAAATAAATGACCATTCTCGTTTTATTTATTTTAAAATTTCAGAGAACAATACAAACATCGTATGCACATACTTCAATATCCATAATGAATAAATACGAATACTTGCCACTAAAACAACCCAACACCAGTGGACATGAATCAGTTGATGGACCAAGTAAACGACAAAATAGATAAGGGTAAATACACTTTTTTTCCCAAGGATCATTGTATATAACGTAAAGGAACTGGGAATCTAGAATAAAGCGCATACATAATAATGCAATCATCGAGCTTTAAAAAAAATAATTAAAAAGCATTTATTAATGTGAATGTATATTGTTTGCAAAATCATAAACCTGAAATTAGTATTAAAACCATAAACTAAATTTTAAAAAGTATAAATTACGTGGAAGGATGGGTTGTGTGTAAATTATGTACAGATCAGCATGTCATCGCTTCGCCCACAAAACATAAACAGTCAATAAGGTGAAATCCCCATATTAGAGGGGCAGATCTGATAGCCACTTGACTAAGCAATGCGACTTACGACGCACATATGCGGTTATATATATATATATATATATATATATATATATATATATATATATATATATATATATATATATATATATATATATATATCAAATCTGACTTGTTAGCCACACGAATTAATTGTTGCAACCATGAAATAGTCTTCTAAAATAAGCAGTTGTAACATATGTGCTAGTTGTGGAAGGATGATGCTTTGACCAAGAGTCTTCCGAATATTAAACTCAATTCAAACAAAGGAGTATTTCTAACGCAACGTCTCATTATAGTTCTATTTACTCAGCAGTAGCATAATATATTTATCTTCTGGAATTATGCCCACTGAACCGTAATTTCTAAACCTGTTTTTTTTCAGTGGTGAAGCAAGAAGAAAAAGAAACTATTTTAGTTCTTATTGGTAAAACTGGGCATGGTAAAAGTTCTCTCGGCAATACTTTACTAAGACGAGATGTATTTGAAGTGTCTGATTTTAGTACATCTGTTACCAAATTTGCGATCAATCATCGCGACGACAATCTGGTAGTTTTTGATGGAACTGAGAATAATCCAAAAAGTATGGAATTCAACATTACACTACAACAGCTTACTATGATATTAAAAGGTTGTAAAAAGGGTGTGACTGCTTTTGTATTGGTCTTTGCGATATCTACAAGGTTTTCAAAAGAAGAAATTCATACCATAGAAATGTATAAAAATATTTTAGGCGAAGACTTTTTAAAAACAAACGGTGTTTTTGTTCTAACTCACGGCGAAAATTTTGATTGCAAATATACTTTTATGGAATGGTGCGACAAACAGAAAGGCCCTTTTGAGGATATTTACAATGAGTGTAATAAAAGAGTGGTGCTCGTAGAGAATAAAGCTACAGATTCTAAAATGTTGGAATATCGCGACCAAGTTTTAGGACTTACAAAGAATCTGACTGAGCCGTATACAATGAACAATTTTAATCGAAATAAAAGGAGCCGTAAAAAGCCTGTTTTAAATGGGAAGTTGATGATTTGAAGCGTAAATATAATAAAAAAATTACACATCTTCAAAACAAAATTAATAAAAAAGGAAAATTAACTAAAGAATTAAAAATGCAAATAACTTTACTTGTTAATGAAATAACTGAAAGCAATAATGAAGACGAAAAATACAACCTTAACTTGGAACTTGAAGCTGCAGAAAAATTGTTTGTTACATCTTGCTGCATTCTATAAAATAAGAAACTAAAAATATGTTAAATTTGTGAGTTGTTTCCAGACAATTAATATGATCTAAAACATAACAACACGTATTTTGTTTCTAGAACAGGTGGCTATATTAGTTTTACAAAAATCTTAGTAATACAGTTGTAAAACATTTTTAAAGAAATTATTGATAACGTTTGAGTTATTCGGCAAAAAATATTTCACTTAAAGTTTAATTTCAAATTAATGTAATAACTGAAATCAATAGTATATATATATATATATATATATATATATATATATATATATATATATATATATATATATATATATATATATATATTCTATTTCTATTTACATACATATATATTTATATAAAATACATATGTATATATTATTTTAGGTGTATATATATGTGGAAGTGTGTTTTACATTTTACATGGGAGTGTAGAGTGTGTTTGACTGTCTTAGTCATTTGTTTAACTGTAGACAAACTCCATATCTAATTAGAAAACCTGCTTTTTTAATAAGTATAATAAAATTTGTTTCATAATACGTAACTGGAAAATTCATTTTGATGAAAGAATTGTTGTGCTTACTATTTTGTTAGAGAATTGTAGTTAATAAATATTAAAAGTATATGTTTTTAATATAAGTTATACTGAAATTCTAGAAGAATTAAGTAATTCGTATAAATCATTTCGATAGCTAAACACAAAGATATTTTTTTTCTATACGTATATGTGTATAATTCAACTGACATGTGTTAATTATTATTTAAGTTTTGTTTAATGTATTTTAATGTTTCATTGTTGCATTCCTATTATTAATTGAGTAAATATAGAAAAAAAATAAAGTAAATCATAAAATTAGAGCATAGTTTACCCATTATTTTGTAATTAAAAGAATATATTTGTGTGTGGTTACTATTTGTCCTATAAATGTCGTTTTTTCTTTGCTTGAAAATTCGTTAATGAGAGGCGTTTGACAATACGAAGTTACAATTTTTCTTATTTTAACACTTTACACAGTTTAACAAGTAGATAAACAACATAAAGTAAGATCTTCAGATAGTTTTAGAGTTTTTTTCATGCAAAATGAATATTAACATTGATTTAGAAACTTTAGTTGAAAGAAAATTTAAAAAAACAAGTGTTTTTTGGGTATCTGTTTTTTTTTGTGATATAAATATTTCTTTTATTAAGCTCCTCATTTGTAAATTGTTAAAAATGAAGAAAATATGGGAAACTCGATTTTTGTTTTGGTAATAGTATTTTCGTTACTTTTCTCTATATTTTTTTCAACCAGTAGCTTTTGAAATTCTAGTTCATGGTATAAGGGGGAATAAGATTTGTGTTATGCGTATTCAGTTAGTTAATCGTTAAAAACAAACACAAAACAGTAAAATACGCTTCGGTATTTATAAATGTACGTAAAATTGAAGTCTATTTAGTCTAAACTGTTTCACGCAAAAATTGCAAAATCATTATTTCTTTACACAATTAACCTGAAAAAAAATGAAACATCGAACTTACATTTCTTAGATAAAACAATAGCATTTGAAACTTACATTTTGCGGCACTAGCAATGCGTTGACTGGGTAAATATATTTGCTATTTTATAACACTTTCATTTTTTTTATCTCAAAAGAAACCTGCAGATGAAAAGAATTAAAACTAAAACATAGAACGTTCATTAAATTATTATATATTCTTTGTCATAAGTTACGGCAGCGCGTTCAACAAACTTTATATGAAATGTTTTACAATTTATTTTCTATGTACACGCGTTTCTAAATTTTTTAGCAGTTTGGCATTTTTAAATGTAGTGACACACTATGTACCAATAATTTAAATGTTTTTATTTTAGCTTTCCCGCACTAATAATGTCTGTTACAGTTAAAAGTACTTTGCTGCTGATTGGAAGGTGGGGTAACGGTAAAAGTTCTGTTGGAAACTCTTTGGTTGGTGAAACGTACTTTGATATTTGTAATGACAGTTACCCAAGCATTCATTTAAATGTGAAAGCCGTGAAACTGAAGTAAACGACAGAAAGATAACTATAATTGATGGTTTGTGTATCTATGATTCTGACACAACAATATCTAAGCGAGTATTGAAAAATATGTATTCAATTTTCAATCACGGTAAAACCATATCAGCCATTGTTATTGTTCTTAAGTATGAAGTTAGATACACTCGGCAAGAGCAAGAAGCTGTTGATTTGATTAAAATCTATTTGGAAATCACTCTCTACAAAGATGGGGTATTTTAGCTTTCACATATAGGGACAATTATCCTCTCGAAAATTGTGAATTTGATCAATGGATTAAACAACAAAAAGGGCCTATGAATGATTTAGTAAAAGAAGTAGGCTATAGGTGTGTATTGTTTGATAATAAAACAAAAATTGGTCAACCTGAATCAAATGAAAAAATAATATCATTTATAAACGAGCAGAATTCAAGTTTTGATAAAAGTAATTTCGAGCAAAGGACAATGAAAACATTGGAAGAACGTATAGAAACCATTCCAATTAAGAATATAAAAGATTATCAACATTCAAACATAAAGAAGGATATCGAACTTTTAAAAGAATGTTTACAAACTTTTTTAAAGCTTCATTAAAAGCAAAAAGCATGTAATGCCGGGAATAATCTTAATTCGATCGCCGGAACTGAGAAAAATGATGAAAAGGAGTCAGAAGATAAACTTTCAAAAAAAAAAGGAGGGTACATTTAATCCGAATGCTAAATCTGAGAAAAACATGAAACCAGAGACTGCAAAACATAATTCAGTGAAAAAGAACATAAACTTTAATCCGAATACTCAAATAGAGAAAAACGACAACATTTATCCGATTGCTGAATTTGAGAAAAATACGAAACATGAGACAACAAACAACGTTTCAGAAAACACCAAAGATAAATCTGAAAGAAATGTAAAACAAGAGTCAGCAGAAACTGTTTTGGAAAAGAAGATTAAATTTAATTCGAACGCTAAATCTGAGAGAAATTTAAAACAGGAGTCAGAAAATAATATTTTAGGAAATTTGAATCAAAATGAACAATCTAAGAAAAATGTGAAACAAAAGTTAACAAATAATGTTTCAGAAAACACAGATATTAAATTTGACTCGAAAAAGGAATTAGAAAAAATGTAACACAGGAACCAAAAGATAATATTTCAGAAAACGCGGAAAGTACATTTAATCGGAATTCTGAATTTGAGAAAAATGCGAAACAGGAATTAGCTGACAATGTTTCAGAAAACAATGAGAGTAAATTTCATCCAAATGATGAACCTGAGAAAAATAAGAAACGGGAGTCAGCCGCTTATGCTTCAGAAATCACAGAGAGCAAATTTGACCCGATTGATAAATTTAAAAAAAATGTGAAACAGGAGCCTTGTGATAATGTTTTAGAAAAAAAGGACAGTAAATTTGACTCGAATGCTGACTTAAAGATACATGTAAAACAGGAGTCAAAACATAATATTTCAGAAAACTCGGAGAGTAAAACAAATTCCAAAGCTGCATATGAGAAAAATGCGAAACTAGAGTCAGCAAATAATATTTCTGCAAACACTGAAAGTAAGTTAAATCAGAATGCTGAATTTGAAAAGAATGTCTAACAGAACTCAGCCGCTTATGTTTCAGAAAATACAGAGAGTAAATTTGAGCCGATGGAAGAGTCTGAGAATAATGCGAGCCAGGAGTCAGAAGATAATTTTTCAGAAATCATGGATAGTAAATTAAACATGAATGCTGACTCAGCAAAAAATGTCAAACAGGAGTCAAAAGATGATGTTTCAGAAAACACGGAGAGTATGCATAACCCGTATGCTGAATATGAGAAAAATGTAAAACTTGAGTCCGCAGATAAAGTTTCTAAAGACATGGAGAGAAAATTTAACCCGAATGCTGACTCAGATCAACATGTGAAACCGGAGTCAAAAGATAATGTTTCAGAAAACACAGAGAGTAAATTTAATCAGAATACTAAATCCGAAGAAAATCAGAAACAAAAATCTGCAGATAATGTTTCAGAAAACAATGAGAGAAATTTTAATCCAAATGCTGACTCAGAGAAAAATGTAAAACAGGAGTCAAAAGATAATATTTCAGAAAACGCGGAGAGTATAATTAATTCGACTGCTGCACATGAGAGTAATTCTAAACTAGAGTCAGGAGATAGTGTTTCTGTAAACACTAAAAGTAGATTAAATGAAATTGCTGAAATTGAAAAAAAATGTGAAACAGGAGTCAGCCACTTATGTTTCAGAGAATACAGCGAGTAAATTTAACCCGAACGCTAACTCAGAGCAACACGTAGAACGACAGTCAAAAGATAATATTTCAGAAAACATAGAGAGTACAATTAATCAGAATGCTGAGTATGAGAAAAAAAAATGAAATATATGTCAGGAAATAATGTTTCAGAAAATAAAAAGATAAACTTTAAATTGAATGCTGAAACTAAGACAAATGTAAAACAGAAGCCAGGAGATAATATGTTAGAAAAAGCAGTGAGTACTTTTAGTCAAAATGATAAATCTGATAAAAATGTGAAGCCGATTTTCGTTAATATTTTTTCCGAATACACTCATACATCACAAGACTGTAAAGTATGATCCAGACTAAAAGATATATCAGCTAGACTGGAGCAGTTGCATAAAGTATATAGTGATAGTGATGTAATTTCTGAAAAAGATAAAGATATTTCTTTAAAACAAATTATAAACAGTTTGTTTTGTTCAAAGAAATCATCAAGGGAATTCTATAAATAGGCCATTTATGCACACTAACACTTACATATAACTGTGAACCTGAAAACTTGTGCATCATCTTTATTACATATTACCCAAGCACATTGTTAGGTAATAAACAGTAAACACATACGTGTATAAAGGAATACCCAACTTCCATGCTCAATGTTTCCTTCTCACCATGATTTTTTCTGTTGATTCATATAAATAAACAATATTCATTTAAAATATTAAGTAATTTTTTATACATAACTGTAAACATTGAATGATTATGTTTCTGCCAATTTCCTTCTTATATCGAGAATGGTTAGACTTTTGTTGCGGTACCGAATTGAAATAATGTTAATTTTTTTTCGCAAGAATTTAACTCCAGTAGGACAAATATACACGACAAATAATGTTCAGCTATTCGCTTTATAATATGTATTTCGTTGATATAACATTTATTGATTAAAAATAATTCCAAAACAGAACATGCAAACTTGCAATTTTGTTTCATATTTATCGCTGAAATGTTAAGCATATTTTACCATATGTCACAGAAATTCAACGTATCGCCATGTATTAAATCGCTTATTTGCGAGTTAATGCAATAATAAAATAATAATCATTAAAAAAGTTTTTAAAAACCCACGTTTTCTGATTGAACTAAGAAGTAGAAAATAAATGATATACATCACAATAATGTGGGGCGCCGAAGTAAAAGTTATATTACTATTGATTAGATAATACTATTGACTTTTATTAGGGAGCTTGTAGAGAGTCAACAGTATTAGAAACTGTAAGAAAATCACGGCGCTCCACGTTTTTCATCGCTTATAGTAGAGTGATCGCTTGCATTATTGTGATGTATAGCATTTATTTTCTACTTTTTAGTTCAATCAGAAAACGTGGGTTTTTAAAACTTTTTTAATGATTATTATTTTCTACTTTTTAGTCTTTGTCTGTTTGTTTGCATTAAAATCTTGCTATCGATTATATATTTTCGCATTCACTTTTTTTGGGTAAAGAAGACAGCTCGTAAAAAGACAACTCATAAAAAACACGTTGTGTGAACTAGAACACATAGATTTGAACCCGTGTCGAGTGGGATAGCAATCGTGTGCCCAACCACTCGACCATATCGTCCCCCCTTACTGGCCACCAGTTGTTACGGTTGTTTGTACACAAACACCGCGTGAACACTACTCAGTAAGCAAAAAGAGGGAGAGTACCGAACCTTGTTTTCATCAAATTACAGTTACTGGGTTATGTCCCTTTTTCCCCACGTTTTTTGTGCAATTATATAGCGGTCTAAAATGATCAATAAAATTTTTCCATGGATCAATTTAGTAATAATAACAATTGAATATTAAATTGTCTTTGAAAACAAAGCTTCCCTGAAAATTTCAGCGCGCTAGCTAACTGGGAAGTGCCCGAAATTTCGATCGCTAGATTTGATTGGAAAAACAAACAAACAAACAAACAAACAGAAGCGAAAGCAAGTTAAAGAAAACGTGGCAATTATATATTTGCATGTGTCTTGGTCTTTTATGCATTCTATTCAATTTATCCGATCGGCATAAATCTTGGGGAAGTTGAGAATATTCCTGTGAAGATTCTTTGTGGTGATTTGTAAGGTGTGAAAGGTGTGTATATGGCCATACATAAATGACGTCACCCTTTTCTGACGAGTTTTACCTCCTCCCCCCTCCCCTCCATCACACATCGTCCCAAAAAGCTATAACCTCCCCCCCTAAAATGACGTCAAACATCAGCGAAGGCCCTCCTTAAATATGTGCGGTTGAATTTTTCTTTGAATATGATATTTTTTCCAAAATCTCGTCTTAACTCTGTCAACATCAAGTATTTTAATCAATTCCTATATTTTTCTAAAACGCGAAATAACAGCTAAAATTCGTTTTCTAACATTGCTTTTTTATGATGCAAAAGTTTGACTCCCCCTCCCACTCATCATACACCGTCACAAAACTACATACCCCCTCCCCCCTACGAGTGTGACGTCGTTGATGGACGTCACTTATGTGGAGCCAAGTAGTGTAAATAGTGTGTGTAGAGCAGCGAGACCAGCTGACGTATGTGTATGTTGAATTTAGAATTGAAAATGGGGAAGCGACTGGTCGAGTGATAGCGACTGTGTTGTGGGGCATTATATAAATAGGACGGGAGAGTAAACGGTAGACAGTGGTCGGTACTTTTTGAGCGACAGTTCTACTGGGAGAAAATCAGAAGGTTGGAGTATAGGCCAATGAATACGAGAGTAAAGAACAAAAGTTTGATTAAACAAATATTGCCTTTAAGCAGTTGTTATTAAATAAGTTATTGTTGGGACTCCAGAAACCACCCCTGACATTTAAAAAAATAATTAATTATCCGATGAGCAGAACGCGGCGGTAGAATGTAGTTTAGCTATAGAGTTATCCAGTTTGTATCTTATTGGGCGTCTTACAACAATCAAACTGCACCAGGAGCATACTCCGGTAGTTGTAAGAGCCGCAGTTTCCCGGCCTCCCCTCAACGCGCCTTGGCGTCTATGTTCGTTTTAAAAATCACGCTACAACAGGCTTGAATAGCTGGTTCTAAATGGTTGTTGCCAGGCAGCATATTTTTCAACCAAATTTAAATATTTTATAAAATTTGAGAAATAATTACAAAACGACTTCTGGTTTATAACGGCTAGAAATATTCAAGCACATAATTACTAATAATATAATAGTAATGTAGCTAAAACTTAACTTTTTAATTTGAGTTAGTAGTGTAAGGGTGTTATGATCATAAGGTTTTTTTTTATATTATTAAATATAAATAAACAACTAGGCCACCCGATCCTACACTATTCTTAACGAAACAGTCGTTCAGCCGCTCATTAATATAATCTGTTATACAGCTCTAAATACATAATAATGTTACAAAAGTCAAAATATACATTTTATAAAGACCACTATTTTTAAATTCAAATTTAAGACACATTTCGTTTACAATATGTGATTACAAATAAATAAAAAAAATTACAGAATATTCAATAACTATTTTTTATCGAATTTATACCTAGAATGTGCAATATAGACTTAGGAATATAATTATGTAGTGGGGTAGATACATGATGTGCCAGGCGGCTATGATCCCCCGCAAAAATGGGAACCCATTAAACAATTTTAATGTCGAATCACCACGGTTACTATAATTTCTTCTATATATATATATATATATATATATATATATATATATATATATATATATATATATATATATATACATATATATATATATATATATATATATATATATATATATATATATATATATATATATATATATATATATATATATATATATATATATATATATATATGTATATATATATAAAGCAATGTATGTGTGTCTGTGTGTCTGTGTGTGTGTCTTTTATGCATTACCACACCGTGAAACTGTGGGTGGCCCCGGCAGGGCGCGATTTGTTTTTTTTTCTCTATATACGATATATAAAAACAAAAGTCGTTTTTGGTTTGACAGCGTTCACCCGATAGCCATGACACTTTAGGGAGTTGATTAGAACATTCTAGGAAAGTGTTCTGTTAAAAAGTAATTCTTAATTTCGCAAGGGCGGCGCCATGGGAGGATGCGATTTTCCTTTATATAGGGTATAAAACTAATAAAAGTCAATTGCAGTGACACCGTTCATCCGATAGGCATGAAACTTTAAGGAGTTCATTATAAAACCCTAGGGAAGGGTTCAGTAAAAAAAAATCATTTTTAATTTCGTAACAGTGGCGCCACGGGAGGGTGCGATTTTTCTCTATATACGGTTTAAAAAAATATAAAGTCGATTTGGTTTGACACGGTTATCCGATAGCCATGAGACTTTGGGGGAGTTGATTGGGACACACTGGGAAAGGGTTTTGTAAAAAAGAAATAATTTTTAATTTCGCAAGGGACGCGCCACGCGAGGGTGCTTTTTTTCTCCATAAACGGTATATAAAAATAATAAAAATGAATTGCTGTGACACCGGTCACACGATCGACATGAAACTTTGGGAGGATGTTGAGAATATTTGTGGAAAGTTTTCTGTGCTAAAAACATTTTCAAATTCGCAGGGGTGGCGCCCTGGCTGGACGCGATTTGTTTTTTTCTCTATATACTGTATATAAAATTAAAAGTCGATTGCGGTCTCACAACGTTCATCCGATAGCCATCAAACTTAAGGGACTTGATTAGAAAACTCCAGGGAAGGATTCTGTATAAAATTATTTTTAAAATTCACAAGGGCGGCGCCACGGAATGGTGGGATTTTTCCCAATATACGGTATATAAAAATAAAAGACGATTGCGGTTCGACGCAATTTATCCCGGTGCCATAAAACTTTAGGGAGTTGATAAATACTCCCGAGAAGGTTTCTGGGGTGGGAGGGGGGAATAGGGTTGTGTGGGTGGTGGGGGCGGGGTATTTATTTTTCATGGGCGGCCCCCCGGCAGGATGCGATTTGGCGCCCTGGTCTTTCCCGTGAGCGCTATGGTGAATACGTTCGGTCTAAACAGTGTGATAGATATAGGATAGGATGGGGTGTTACAAACGCTTACTAAATTGAATCAGGCGTGTCCTATGGCGGTCTGGTAGGATGCGATTAGGCTGCAAATAAAAATGTCTGTTTCAGCCCCAAAGGCTCTCATGGGCCGCTGAGGGCCATGAAATACGTTTTATTTTAATAATCAGAAAAATTAACCAAGGTTAGATTGGTAACTGGGATGTTTCTTTTTGTCGGTAAAAAACTACAAACAGTTTCGTCACTTTGCGAATGATGCAATTAGCATTTATTTTTTGATAATCCAAACAGAAATTGAGATCGAGCATCTAAGAATAGATCATTATTAATGCTAACATATTGCATCAGTCAAATTGATGTTTAAAAGGCGTCAATTTTTTTACGCGTTAAATAACAAATCCTGTTCACTTGTGTCACTTTAGTGAATGACGCAATCTGCATCATTGTTAACAGGATGCTATTTTATGGAGTCAGGGGTCGTACGCCGCGCCTATGCGGTAGTGTAATCGGGGGGGGGGGGGGTCCTGAGAGCGACCTCTACGTCTCTGACACATAGGCGGTCTCCGAAGTGAGTTCCACCATATTATTTCAGTGAGTGATTAAAGTACACTCAAGGTTTTTATGCGGTAGTGTAGGTAAACCCGTGTCCTGATATTTTTGATCCAAGCGCAGGCATTGTTTACATTTAAATAACTCATTTTTAGAAAAGAAGGTCACGCGTCTAAGAACATATGATTGGTAACGCGTTGGTGAAATCCTTCTAATATATTTCGTCAAACTTTCAGAATTCTTTCAGAATTTTCTTTTCCAGAGGAAAGGGGCCACTGGTATTGTTTTTTTGGGAGTGGGACCGATTAGTTTCTCCGGGGGAGGGGGTTAACACTGGTAAAGTATATATATAATTAATATAAATCAAATTTCGTTTGGGGGGTGGGGGTGGGGCTGACATATATTTTTTTCAAAATATAAAGTGTATTTCGTTCGGGGAATGGGGGGAGGTGCGGGGGGGGGGTGCAGACCACTTAAACGAGTATTCAAATAAATTAGGTGGTAATGTTAGTGTCGTTATTATGAAGTATCTATGACGTCATTGTTATTGTGAGTTTTTTTTTCCTGCAATGACTTTTAATTCTATGTTTACTCTAGAACCGATAAACTCATTGTTCCTATATGTGACGTCTAGGTATTTGACTATGTATCTTTCAAATTTCTTTGAGTTTTCTCTAGAGCGTTCCCGACAGACAGGCAGAAACTATTACAGTTATAAACAATAACAAACGGAGTAAATCCGTCAGCAAAATGGTAAACCCATATACGAATAAAAGTTTAAACTATTTTGATGTTACAATATGTTGTACACTATAAATTCACTGTCGTTGCAGTAAATTATAGCTGTAAAACAATAAAGTACCTGCCTCTAAATTTTTTTAATGCCATTTTAAGGTACTTGCTTCTTATAGAATCACATCAATATTAGCGTTGTCAGGCAAGACCAATCGAATACAGGTAAAAATGAATAAGCAACATGTACTGCTATCTTGATTTGTGTACATTTAAATATTGACATTTTAGCCGTTGTGTACAGATAACACTTCCAGTTATGAATCGGGAATCATGCTATTATGCTACATGTAAGTACTCATTAATAAATAGTTAACATATTTTTAAAATTATACTTATTAGACACGGTTTTGTTTAAATATCGGATTCGAAAAATCCACTGTTCTTAACATTGCTTGTATGTCAATTTTTTTTTCAAAAGATGTTTTTCAGTTGAAAATATATAAAATGCTGTTAATCTGTTCCCAAATCACCACCCAGGATAAAGTATTTTTAAAAGTGTGTATACAGTGTGTATTGTTTTGTTATAACCTAACCGGAGCTTTCTGAAATTGATCGCGGTGCTGTAGGATGAAGGAGCTTTCACATTGTGTGTGTACTGTTAAATATAACCTCTTTTGACCCTTTTGACCTCACCCTCGTAATGCTACAGTTTATCCTTAAACAAAATGGAACTAAATTAAATTCATTGATGATAATTGATCTTAATAACTACTTGAAAATGTAATATGACTTTCGCCTAGATTTTGCTTTTCTCTACTTCGGTCCTTGCATTGTCCGACACGCTGTACACATTTTCGACGTGAAGACAATACCTGCAATTGAGTTTTTTTCTTACCTCGTATCAGAATGTTACGGAAGTTAGTTTATCAAAGTCATATAAAGATGCAATGTATGTCCATCTGCAACTTTTGAATGTGATTTTTTTCTTTAAAAACGCTGGTTCAGGATATAGACATAATTGTTAATCCATTTGTAATTACTTACAGTTAAAAAATAAACAGGGAATGATCTCTCCTAAACTTTCTCGAATATGTTTATATAAAACAACAGGGGATGGGAACTCAGGATATAGTTATGATTTTTAATCCATTTTATATGCTTAAACTTTTTAAAATAAAATAGAATCTCATAAAAAAATAATTGCGCACCAAGCGAACGCCGAATAAAGATGTGTATAATAGTGCGGAATATTATTAGTACTTTATAACTTCACATGCGTTTTTTGAGAAATAGTGAAAATTATTACTTCCGTTCAACGGAAATTACTCAAATTTTGACAGAAGGCAGAAAATTAGATTTTTACTTAAATGTGAAATTTCATTTATCTGTCTGAAATAATACTCAATTTATAGGCTTTTGAAAAATTCATAAAAAAAAAAGTTCCAGATCCGGTTATGGGAAATCGCTCAAAAGTTGATACGGATCTACGATTTTAATATAATACTTATATATGAAATTTCATCAACCTAGCTTTAACGGTACTCAAATTATCATGTTTACACACACACACCCACACCCACAGACAAACGGACAAGATTGAAAAACTATGTTATTCCGACTCAGGTAGGTGTAAAACGTCGAGATTTGGAAAAATCTCTATTTTTTTGCACGATTACAATACGTTCTCTATAATTTGTGTATACGAGAAAGTAAAAAAGAATAGAATCTCGTAGAAAAAAGAATTTCGCACCAAGTAAACGCCAAAAAATCTGCGTATAATGGTTCGGAATGTTATTAGTACTTTATAAATTCACATGCGTTTTTTGAGAAATCGGAAATAGTGTAAACTACTACTTCCGTTCAACGGAAATTACTCAACATTTGATAAAGGCAGAGAATTAGATTTTTCACTTACATGGGAAGTTTCATTCATCTATCTGAAAAAGTATTCAAGTTATAAGCGTTTGAAAAATTTAAAGTAGAATAAGTGCCACTTTCGGTTACCGGAAATCTTTGAGAAGTTGATACAGAAATACAATTTGTTATAATACTTTTATATGAAATATAACTGTAACGGTACTCAACTTATTGTGTTCACAGACACACATACACACACATATACACATACATTAACATACGGACTATATTGCAAAATTATGTTTTTTAGACTCAGGGAGGTGTATAATGTCGAGATTTGTAAAAATCTCTTTTTTTTTTTGCACGATTACAATACTTTATCTATACTTCGTATACGAGGACGTAAAAATGAGTTTTTTTTTTAAATTTAAACATGCCGGCGCTATATTTCTTGGATCATATTAGTCGGGTTACGGTTTGCCTACACTATCGCCCAGCACATACAAGGGCGTGCTTTATAAAAGCCTTCAGTTTACGTTAATCACTCTCCGTAATAGTGAGGTAAAACAAACTTTAAAGACCGCTTGCTGTCAGGGACGTTGAAGGGTGTCTTTAACTTAATTGCAAAAATCGTTTTAATTTATGGAACGGAGACATGGGGTATAACTGCATCATATAAGAAGAACAGGTATTATTATACTGTTGCCTCGGATAGATCCTTCTAATTCGATGGAGTAAATACCATCTACAATAATGTAGGCCTCCCTACTATGGCAGTGGAAAAACCAGTTTTTAGGTGACAAAGAGATATTCCATGGAAAATTGATATATGGTCGCACACGTAGGAATCTTGTATTCAGCACAACAAGACAGGCGATCACCTGGGATCCGCAGGTCAATAAACAAAGGAGGCAACTAAGGAATTCATTGAGACGTCACCTTGCAAAAGACACCAATTATACATAAACAATATTTTACAGATTTAAGACATACAAAAGGAAATTTAAGCCATCATATATCTATCAGTGTTTTCTTCAAAGTTAATTTTGATAGTGTTTTACATTAATCTCATATAATTTGTCGATGTGTTTTTAACGGGATGTTTTACAAAGGTACCGTTGTCGGGGTGAGGGTGGAAGGGAGCCGTTGCAGATTTTTTTACTTAGAAAACCAGGCGCGTCTGAATCAGCCTCGGGTTTTCTGGAAGGAACCTACTACATAAGTAAAAGAATTTTGTTTTTAATTGCGTTAATGGTTATAAAATAATGATTCTAAAGGGTTAACTAATTTGTTTTTAAGCAAATATTTACAATATTTAAATGAGTTGTTCTTAGCATGTAAGTCTCAGCGGAGGTCAAGACACAAACCAGAATCACGTTGTTTGCGATCGGAGTTTGTCAATGTGGACGACAGCAATAGCGGCCGCGGCCAATTACAGTTCAAATATGACAGCACGACAGTTAAAACTTATTTTTATATATTTTTTTACTCAGTGCTGTTGATGTTGATTTTGTTCACAAGAAAAATATATAATTATGTGTAAAGTTAAGTAGTTGAAAATAACCGATTTAATCCAATCTACTCTTGCTTAAAAACATAATAGCTATATACTTGTTTATTGTTTTCTATTGTTTCAGTGTCTCGGTTAGCACACTATTATTATCCGTGACTGTTTTCATTTACAACATCTCACAGCATACACATTTTAAAGTGAGTATTTCATATTTTTTAAATCGCTTAATGTATGCAAACCATATCTTTATTTCAATTCGCATTTGTTCATGCAATAATAGAGAAAGTTGTTTATATGGTGCTTATTTGTTTCTTACGTACTAACTTAGTACTTTAATTTTGTTGAAATTATTTGTTACAATTTTAATATGCAGTTGGATTCTAAACGTATCGCAAATGTGTCACTAAACGTGGTAACCACATCTGCTAAAAAAGTAAGCAATTTTAAGTTTAAGGTTAATATATATATATATATATATATATATATATATATATATATATATATATATATATTTAAATTTATTTATTTATTTATTTATTTATATATATAAACAGTTGATTTTTATTTTCATTTTTACATTTATTAATAAAATACGCAGAAAGTAAAGACAAAAATATTAGATATAGGTGACATTACTATGCTTCTGGAATTTATATCCCAATACAAAACCTGAAGATAATTTTTTATTTAATCAACAATTTGTAAAAAAAGTTATCTTAAATAGTTCACAGTAGTAAAAATTTACAATACTTTTTTTGTATATAAAAAAATGATATATTTAAAATCTGCTATGGTAACGCCATTACTGACTGTCTCATAATTAGAACAGTAAAATATCAACGTTTCTGTTTTACTAATGGTTAATCAAAACTTTAAGATTTACCAATCACTTCAAGTCCAAGCTCATGTTCATCTTCGTCCATCGCCAAGGTTTTCTGGAACTGAGAATTCTATTGGTATTTCTTTTTACCCTTAGATCCGGCAATTGTGTATAAATTACTAAGGAGCACCAATTCTCCAAAATATGATTCTATTAAAGCAATATACATTAATTTTTACGGAATATCGTATTTTCAACAATATATTACACCAATTATTGTATGATTATCAATCCATAACACATTAATTTGTAATTTAAAAAAAATAATATTACCTTTTGATGATAATTTAATATTTAAAAAAATATAATTTGTGTGCTTTTTTCTACACGTAAGATCCTATATTCAGCCCTACACAGCATTCAGTTCTATATATAGACCAAACTTGGCCTACATCAGGATTTACACAATTCAGGAGAGGTGTTGATATAACACAAGAAGGAATAAAAATAATACTTTCTGGTTAGTTATTATAATTCTTTACATGTAGACCTATATTAAATGATTCTAACACGGCAGTATTTTAATGTTTTCAATACGTTTTAGAAATGTGTTCATGCATTTTCCTTTAAGCAAACGCTGTTTTGTTTAGTTTGTTTACTTAATTTTCTCTTTTCTGTGTTATAGTTCTTATTTTTTAATGTAGGAATTTACTACGTATATAGCAACGTAAACTTTAAACCTAACACAACCCGGTCTTCAACACACTTTACATATCAGGTAAACGTGTTGTATTTTACATTAAATGGGTGTTTATGATTTTATTTAATTATTATGGTTTATAATGTATTAATTCATACAACAAAGACTTGTAATTAAAATCAGTGGCGGAACTAGAAAAAAAGGGCCATCCCGCAAAAAAAATTTCTGGGCACCCCCTATATATATATATATATATATATATATATATATATATATATATATATATATATATATATATACAAACACAGAATACAAACACTGGATAGTCATTTCTGGCCTGATCGGGTTTTCAAAAAGAAATGTTTTTTTTTTTTAATTAAACAAATTAAAACATGTCATGTGCGTGAGTGCATTTGTCGGTTTTGAAATATATATTTTTTTATATAGAACAATTTTATTTAATATGTCTGCTGTAATACTGCCTACCCTCTAGTGTTCAGCCGGTCAAAAGAATTTAAAGCGAGAAAGCTTTTTATGTGTAATGGTTTCTCGTGTTATGTTTATTTTTATGATTTTTTGTATTTAATTATTTGTTTTAAATATACTTCCTTTTTATGCTATGTCAATCTTTAGTATGTGTTTTTTTAAATAATAATTAAGAGATGTAATTGCTTTTAATTTGTTTAGTACAAATATATTAAAAGGAGCTTATTTAACCATTTTAAAAAGGGAAATAAGTCATGGGAGTGTTCTGAACGTTTGCCTATCTTTAACACTACAGCTTAGGCATATATTTTTTTTACGTAACAGCATGTGTTGGCTAATGTATAACATCACTACTGTAATAGATCTGTTTGTTATTTACAAAAGCTTTTACCGTCAAGTCAAAAATGCAAGAAAATTATTTTTTTAACTATAAACATTTATTATGATCGGTCATGGGCCCCTAAATGCGTGCCCCCCCCCCCCCGCATTGCGGGGTCTGGCGGCACTGTAGTTCTGCCCCTGATTAAAATCCTAAACATTGTTTTTTACAGAAATTAAAAAGGCAAATGTTAATATGTGTAATAATACAATACTTAAGTATTTTTCCCAGACGTGGTTTCAGTACGTCCGCAGACACTCAGCCAACAACCCAGTTTTATCTGGTGTCTTGTTGAGGACCGTCCACACTACTTGTGACAACTGTACTAACAGCCAAGAAACTGCTTATACAGGTGGGCGAGTTGGTGTTAACCACTTAATAGACTATATACATTTACATTTGATGTTAAGAAGATAAAGATTAAACTACTTTAGTTTTAAACAATGAGATGTTTTTATCCATTATTTACTTAATATCAAAAAAGTTAATACAATACATTTACCGGCTACATGTAGTAAAAAATTGCGAACTAAATGACATGTTCGTTTTTCGGGTAAAACTAAGTGTTAGAAAGCGTTAATTGCAAAAACATGTTATAGGTACATTTTCTTGCAATTGTTAAATGAAAACCTATAGACACACTGTGCTATATAAGACTTTGATACGGCACCATGATTTAATTGCAACCATTACAGGTGGGGTATTCCATCTACAAACCGGGGACCTCATTCAAGTGTGTGTGTTAGGTCAAGGACTTGTTGAATTTGGACCAGAACAAACATACCTCGGTCTTTTCCTACTGCAATCTTAGGTTGGTAAATAACGAAAACAAACATAGCTCGGTCTTTTTCTACTTTATTCTTAGGTTGGTAAATAACGAGAACAAACATACCTCGGTCTTTTTCTACTGCAATCTTAGGTTGGTAAATAACGAGAACAAACATACCTCGTTTTTTTTTCTACTGCAATCTTAGGTGGGTAAATAAAGAGAACAAACATACCTAGGTCTTTTTCTACTGCAATCTTAGGTTGGTAATTAAGTATAACAAACATACCTCGTTCTTTTTCTACTGCAATCTTAGGTGGGTAAATAAAGAGAACAAACATACCTAGATCTTTTTCTACTGCAATCTTAGGTGGGTAACTAACTAGAACAAACATACCTCGGTCTTTTTCTACTGCAATCTTAGGTGGGTAAATAAGGATAACAAACATACCTCGTTCTTTTTCTACTGCAATCTTAGGTGGGTAAATAAAGAGAACAAACATACCTAGATCTTTTTCTACTGCAATCTTAGGTTGGTAAATAACGAGAACAAACATACCTAGGTCTTTTTCTACTGCAATCTTCGGTGGGTAAATAACTAGAACAAACATACCTCGGTCTTTTTTACTGCAATCTTAGGTTGGGAAATAACGAGAACTAATTGACTAAAACTAAATCAATCTAGTACATTTTTAAGATTTTACCGTTACAACCACCCCCCCCCCCCCCTCCCCAATTTTTGCTAATTTTACTAAATACTGATTTTAACCTTTTATATAACTAGTTACTGCCTGTTGGGAAAATATTTTATATAATGAAGGAAGTAAGCCGAACGTAAACGTGTGTGGAATACAGTTTAAGGTAAAAGAACCCTTAATTTGTTGTAAAAGAGCAACAAATTAACCGAAACACAACGGTCGTGGATAAAAAAAAACAGCATTAATTAGCTATCCATAGATCACATCCATTAATGTCTAATCGATGTCGGACTGTCCATATAGCTTCCATCCTATTTTTCTCGCTCTCGCTTTCTTTTTCGATTATGGACGTCATGTTACCCACAGTGACTTTTTGTTACATCATCTCTAGCTTATTAATGAATTAGGGGTAGCAATGCGATACCAAAAAACATTACTATCTCCGTAAGCAGGTCAACTCAGCCCTACTAGTTTAAATGTGGAAGAAATTAGCTACATTCTAGAACCCATGACCTCTTTATACACGATTTTACCTAGCTTGGTTCTTCGTTATTTTTATCAGATGTTGGATAAAAACTAAAACACAAATTTAAAAACTCAAATTCATACCTAGATCCAAACTCGAGTCATTGGAAGTAGTAACCTAGCGCTCTATATCCCGACTACGCCACTCCATATATTCATCATAGCACATTAATTCTTTATAAGTGCTTTAGTTAAAAATGTTTTCTCACTTTGGTTTTGTCTTTAATAATAGTGTGTGTTGCTATTGTTGGTATATCAAATAACGCACACGCTATACGTCTTTATGTGTGCTATTTTAAAAGACGCGATAAGATTGCCTTAAATATTAGGTGGACGACGTGGTCGGGTGGCAGAGCATCTATATATATAATTCTCTTCTGGGAGCCGTTAGAAAACAAGTTGCAAGCGCGCGCCTTGCAGTCCCCTCTCTTCCTCTCTATCGCTACCATCCCCCCCCCCCCACCCCCACCCCCACCACCACCACCCCTCACATGGTCAGGTGAGTTGTAGTTCACGCTAAATGATTTGTTTGGTGACGGCTATTAGGGGCAGATAATTCAGTTTGAAACTATTTTAAACTTAGAGGAGGTAACTAAGAGGAGGCTGCTTTCACGGAGGGGGGGGGGGAGGGGGGAATGGGGGTTAAGTGTTTTAAAGCAAATATTTTCAGTGGCAGCATTGGTACTGTCGAATTCACAAATTATGAATTACTGAAAAGTAGAAAAAACAACTAAATAGCGGCGTATGATACACCGCGGGTCGGCTCGTATCATTTATTACTCCAAAAGTCAAGAGTTCGGACTCAAGGGAATGTAAGCCCCGTTAGCTGAAGATAAAGCTTCAAATTTTAAACACTGCCTTACAGAATGTTCATTGGTAGACTAGGTTATTGATCAGTCCATAAAAAATGTATTTCATTTTTCCGCACAAAACCTTCTCGGGAGTATTCTTTTCAACTACGCAACGTTTAATGTTACTCGGAAGAACGGTGCCGAATCGCATCCAACTTTAATTATTTTTTTTTCAAATCGCACGCTCCCGGGTTTCAGATATTGTGAAAATAATTTTTTTTGAAGAAACCTTTCCTTGTATGGAGATCGACTTTTTTTTAAATATACCGTATATAGAGACATATCGAATCGCACCCTGCCGGGGCACCATACCTACGAATTTGAAATATATTTTTTCGCAGAAACCATACCATGAGTATTCTCAACAACTCCCCAAAGTTTCATTGCGATGGCATAAAAGGTGTAGTAATGCATTATATATATATATATATATATATATATATATATATATATATATATATATATATATATTAGATTAGATTAGGCAATTGTAACAACACGTATTTTGTTGATATAACAATACGTTATTGTGGGTTCTTTCATTCAGTAACAGGATAAACAGTACTTTTTAACTTTCAACTTTATTTACATAGATCCACAAGAATAATGACAATACTCGATAGTAGAAGAAACGACTATCATATTATAGTCTAGAAACAAATTGACGTGGTGACATCTTACATCTTACTTCACAGACACAGGCAAGCATCCCCGTTCACTTTGCACTCCTCTTTTATTCCTTACATTCTCTCCCCTTACAATCTCACAAAAAAACACGTAAAACATGACAAGTCGCTCACACAATGTTTCAGTTGGCCATGTACTCTACATTCATGCAGCTTCACGTAAAATACAATATAGTAATCTTAACCAATAATACAATCTGTTACAGCAATTTACTCACAATGTATTTTTGAGCATTTAAATTGTAAAAAAAAAATACTTGTTTGAATATGTTACAATTTGTGCAGACTAAAATCAGTTTAGAATTCCTAAAAATGTAAAGTTTAAATACAAAAATTGGTAAAATAAATTATTAAGTATTTTGGAGGAAAATTAACTGCACACAATGTGATAAGGTTTATGAAAATATGGCAATTAAACTCAAAACTGATAAGCTGAGAATCACTTCAAACTTCAGAGTGATTTGAAAAAACAAATGTTTTGAAAATTAAACAATGACCACTTTTGCCTTCATTAAAATAATCAAATGCTTTTGTTTTCAAGGTTTAGTCGATAGTTGTGAGTAACAGCTAGTGGATATCCCTATATCGGTATTAAAATTAAGCAGAACATTTTATAAATTTAGCTGCATTTGTTGTTTGTGGTCAGGGTTAAGTCTTATTTTCAAACATAAATCCTGCGTAAGAAATTTAGAATTTGAATATATTAGTTAATGTCAATTAATTAACGTACTTATCAAAATATCAAATAAATTATACGCTGATTACCAAAGGTGCTTTGTTTAGAGCCGAAAAATGTATCCACAATGGTTGTTTTTTTGTGGTAAACATTTTATGTAGCCTTTTCCTTATTTCATGGAATGAAGTCTATTTTAAGTTACTAGTTGTTTCATAAACTCTAGAAACTTTTATGCGAAGATGTAAAGTTAAACCTACAAATGTTTATTTGTTTAAATTCTTCATTAGTGCACTTATTAAGCCCTAGTTTCTATTTTAAATTAATAATGTGTAATCATATCTACAGTAACAATGAAAACCCAAAACAAAGTGAGAAAAAGAAAATTGGAGCCATCAAGTACACCTGACGGTAGAGCTAAATAAATGATTCATTGACCAAATGTTTAGCTCATTTAAAATCTATTATGATATTTTAAATTTCAAATACTTTAAAGATCCATTCCTTAATAACATACATGTGTATCAATAAGTGTAAAAGTTAATTTTAAATACCTAATGAATTCTACAAAAATGTACTTTCTTTTTTACGGGACTTTGAGCTTTGAGAGTGTATTAGTCAAGCCATAAGAGTTTATCTCAGTAATGACACACTACTTGTCACTATAATTATAAGTTAATGTATGTGTTTTCTTTTCCTTTTATTTTAGATATGCCATACTGTGAGAGTCTAAGTAAAGTTATTAAAAGTGTCCAAACAGATGTCTTTAATTCAGGTGAGAAATATGACACACATAAAGCAACAGGTTTAAGCTAATATAAATATGTGCTAATGAAAACATATAGATGACGTTATTATAGTAAATTCATACTTGATTAAATGAAGGAAATTGTATCATTTTGAACGGTATCTGAAAATCATTGTTTAGCTATTTTAGACTGTTTAAATATTCTGTTCCCCTATTTCTGTAGGCAATCATGAAGCTGAGATGTGCTATGGAGGAGAAGCTGATCTACACAAATATGTTAAAGGCTGTAAGAAGAATCCAGGTCACAAAGGTTTTATACCTCTTAAAGATTTCAACACAAAATATCTCCCCTAACGTTTCCATGACGACGACCTCATGTCTGAGACAATCAAAACATTGGCAGCCCTAACTGTCCAGGTAAAGACAAAATTCACCAGTCTAGAGAGACCAAAGTTTGACCCAGGCACTCAAGTTCCATATCCATGTTATAATGACAGAGGAAGTCACGTGATGAGGTTAGGGACAGAAAGGGTGTGGTGTGTGTTCAAGTACACAGAAAGTGACGGACCTTGTGATTGTGCCAAATGTCAAGTCTCTGCCACACCCAGCAAAGTGTGGGGGAGCTTCATGTGTTGACAGCCACACACGTGGTGTTTGATGACAGTGAGGCCAGACAGACCGGGTGTGTTTTAGGTTTTGATGACAATAAAAGTCCAGTGGTCAGTCTTGATGGCTGGGAGGTGAGGGGCAAGGGAAGCATTGAGAAAGACTGGTGTAGGTTGACATATATGACATGTTAATTAGAGTTGATTGATGAGGTGGACAAGGTGTGCCTTGATGATTTATTTGGGGAAGTAGAGGACAAATACAGGAGATTTCATGATGTGGACAAGTTGACCGTTATAGTGTCACATACTCATGGCTGTCCTAAGCAGGTCTCTGTAGGACAATGGACTCACAAACATGAGAGGGATGATGAAACATGTACATGTCCAGGCTCCAGTGGAGCGTCTGTCTACAGGCTGGGATATGGCGGGTTTTTGTATCACCATCCCCACAGTTGAACAAACTCTGAAGAAAATTATTGTGGGGAGATGTGGGACTGATATAACTGCTGTTAACTACAGTACGTTTTCGAGCTATTAAATGCATTTAAAATTGATCAAAGTAATAACAAGCTGAAATGATAAACAAATACGTGTGTATGCATGTTCTTTATTTCATTAAGAACAACTTATGTTGAAACTGAATTGTAAGTGTATGGTCCATGGAAAGCAACATTGAAAATGTTTTAAAAGAATAGAATTCTATGATTATCTTTCTTTTAAATGAACACTACATAAAAACTAAGTTGACGCCTAAGATTTTTAACTTCAGTATTGTTCAAGATGACATAAACAATTAAAAACTACACTCACTTACCTTTAATTTCTTACCAATTTTATTTATCAAATTAAATTGGTAGCCTAGAACAAGATTTGTAAAAAAAAACGTGTTTTTTTATTGGTTACAATAACATGACTGAAACTCAGTGATACGGTGGTTTCTTTTTTAAGAAGTATTGTTGCGTCACGAGTGACCGTTCACCGCCGTTTAGCTAGATTTCTTCCCATGCAAATACACGGGCAAGGTGGGTAGGCTTAGTTAGCTGATGTCTCGATCAAGTTAGTTTTTGAATGTTTTGTTTTTATCCTGCATGTGTTTTAAAAATTAATGAAATCATTTTAGTTGGACGCAATATATCATTTTCTATAGTTTACAATAGTTTGAGTAAGTTTACAAAAATGTTAAATAAAGCAACTCCCGTTTTACTTACCTTTATTACGTTACCTCGATATTCTCAGAGATTAGACAAAAGAAAATGTACAAATGGCAAGCTAGCATCAAACTTCTAATCGTTTATTGTTAACATTAGATTGGTATCGTTGAATAAAATGCAGAAATAAAGATTATTAGTATGTATTTCTGAAATGACCATTAAACATTCTTAAAAAAAAACGGAATTACTGTATCGTCGTTTTCGGCAGCCATTATTACCATGACGATGAAAAAAAGTAGGTCAAACGACAACCTATATAAAACAGCAATGTATATACTGAAAGATTTTTTGACGCAAACGTCCTATTATGCAGTTGTTTATCATTTTTTTTTATTCTTCTATCTCTCTAATTAAAACCGTTCTATATTGCTGTAACTATATTTCACCTACACCGCTTTGTAGACAGAAGCGGTTTACGCTTCACATATTTAAATTGAATGAACAATGTAGAAAGCATTACACTAAAATGGTATAATTATGTTATTTTATAAATATTGTATTAGCAAGATAAATCAATTTGGTATTTTAGAAAAACGATTTTCTCAATTTTTCTGTTTATGAGTTGGATCTTTAGCGTAAAAAAATTAATGTGTAAGATAATGAAACAGCTGTTACATGTTTATCTCAAATGACACGTTCAACTAAATTAATCAATTAGCAAAAAAATGTCCCTGATGTTATAAATAGAAGGGATTCAAATTCAGAGTGAAATATAAGGTAATTCTAAATTACACATTTAAAAATGCTTCTCATATGGATCGTTTAGTTACATATGTTTTCGAGCTTCTTGTATATTTAGACTTCTATTTAGAATTAATTTCTTTTTTTTAGAACACTGACTGTTGTAACACAACTAATACACTAAATAAAAGGGAAGCTGCTCTATGGGTTTATACAAATAATTAAAAATCTTTTTATTTTTTGCAAACTGTTTAACAGTAGACGAACCTATCTAACCCAGGATAATCTACTGTATATATATATTTTCTTCTCCTCGATTATACCTTACTTGAAATACAGACATTATCAGAATTATCTTCACTGTTGTGATACAATGATACATGTAGTTTAACTAGGTCGTAGTTTATATAAGCCATTGGCCAGTCAGAACGACCTAAACAGCAATGAGACGAACAGTCGTAACCAATAATTGCTAAAGACAAAAACGTGTGTTGACACTTTGTAGGTCAGTTAGCGTCTAATAAGCACATCAGACATTGTTTTTCGACTAGTCATAAAACAATGTAAATACATTAAGTGCAGGTAAGTTGTAGAGGTAAAATACAATACACCAGTGCATTTTAAAACGTGTTAAATCTTTCTATACTCAAGAATGGAAGATATTAACCTTTATTATATTATAGGGACATTCATATATTGAATAACACTGGTTATATTATATGGCATCTTCTTAACTTCTGTATAGTTTTGTTTATTTTTGGCCATTTTGTTGGTGTAAACACCGTATGGAAAAATTTTACTGTTGAAAGCAAAGTAACAATGAAAATATTTTACATGAAATAGAATCTGATGGTGGTCTTTCTTCTTAATATAATTTAGAGCCATAATTTGCGCTTTAAACATTATAGCAAACATGAATAAAAACAATACCAAAAGAGATGCTATGGTATAAGCACCAATGAACGCGTCAAATCGTGTCGTTTAAACCTTACAGAAAGAGTCTTCAAGTGGCTATTAATACAATAGTGCCAAGCTGGGTAGCCTAAAAGGTGCAAGTTATTGTCGACGGTATCAAGAGCCTATAGCGTTTGGATTCTTTGAGACAAAACAATGCATTTTAAAGATGACAACTGAAATTTAAAAAAAAACTTTAACAAGTTTTTCTCTGCCGCTCACGAATTAAATTTGAGGTTCAAGTAAGACTAAGAAGATTTACAGACCCTTTATCTACTGACGGTAGTTATAAGTACCACTTTAACTAAGTGCCTGTATTATTTTTAATTTAAGACGAATTTTAAAAAATTATTGATGTAATTGATAGTATTATCTCCCTTGTGTCACAGGTAGGTGGAAGGAACGATGTTTTTTTTTAAATTACTGGTGTGGCGCCATTTTCAATCTCTACCTGTATCGATAGTTCACAATTGTTCTGTACATATCTCACATGTGTTCATGATTTCCCTTTGTTTTACCGTATTCTTTACGTTTTCAACACCGAATATTTTTTTATTGGCATCTTCAATAGTCAGGCAAATGCGTTTAACTTCTAGTTATAAATTTTTTATCAAATTGTCTTTGTAATAGATCGATGTTTACAAGTGGACTTATAAGTACCGTCAGGGCACACGGACATTTTTTTAGGATTTCTTGGAAATTGCTGATTTTTGATGTGGAGTGACATAAATATTATGTTGATAATTAATTATTGAAATGTACTTAAAATATATATTTATGCATTTATAAGAATGTTAGCACAGGGTTTTCCTCAGAAATATTGTAATTATTTGCAGATTTCTAGTAGTAAAAGAATAAGAAGATTAGAGGTGGCAGTTGCCGGCTCGTTTACTAGGTTTAGTATACGTTATTTTTATACCAAAGTCTAGCTCTAGAAGTAAGATTTGTAAGTTATATTTGTTGAAAAAACTGTAATGTACACATGTAGACTAGTAATAGTCCATACATCTGCATGTAGTATAGATCGTTTTGTAATTTTGAATCAGTAAACACAAAACAGTAGGCCATTACGGCTATTCCAAACACATTGAGCTCACTTCTATTTATTAACTTTACACTGTAGTGTAGACTTTTCATAACATTCTAGTAGGCTACAATTATACTAGTATTACTAGTAGTGTGTACTGAATGAATAGGCTTTCGTTTTCAAAATATTTGTTTATGCGGCTCATTGTAATGGCTATTGGAAGCTTCCAGCAAAAGCTGGTTCAGTCCGGCAACTGTTGCCACACCAGAAAGACGACAGACATGTATGTAAGGAATGAGGAATGAGGGAGCATGACATGTCGGCACCTTTTGCTGTAATTGAGGTCTAATTTGTGTTCCGATAGAAAATCCAGTAAAAATCGTACTCAAAATATACTTTTGTGCTGGGTTTATGAGTGAAAATTACAAAAAATGATTGTTATAATGATTGCCATGTTATTATTAAATAAGTTGTATCGTTTTTTCCTGTTTTGTAAATTTTTTAATGTTTGGAAAAAATGTCCTACATTCCTGACGGTACTTATAAGTACCAATATATGTTTGGGACCTTAAACATTTATGAAACAAAATTTCCTTCGACATATGCTTTAAATGTGCCAAAAGCAATATGATAACACATTGTTTAAGAAAAAAGGTCATTCGGAACCTAATTCCGTAATTAAAGGGTTAAGACAATATCTATCAAGATACAGACAATAGACACAGGTCTATCAGAAAGAGAAAAAGACGTCAGACACGATTTGAAGCTACACAAAACAAAATAGGACTGGTTTTTTGTACTAGTGTCAGTGAGTGCAACACCGATGTAAAGGTAAAGGGAATTATCCTGGTGTGGCGTGAGTGTGACGTGAGCGTGACGCGACAATGTTACCGATGACGTAGGATGCAACAGTGAAGACAGTTGGGGGTTAGTCATTATAGGAAAATGACGTGTATTGATATTGTATAGTATTAGTGTTTGATAATAAAGTTAATTATATTTCATGATCGAAGTTGTTGATATCGTTAATTAGTGTCGTCGGAAAATAAGAGTGTTCCTCTTCTCATCACAAGTTTATAGTTGAAGTATTAGTTATAGGAGTAGTCTTCATACAGATTCATAGAGAAACCCATACAAATCCCCCATCACATACAGTACGTGAAGCCTTTGCGATATTGTAACCGTGGAAATCACGCCAGTCGCCAAAGTGTATTCTACCTCACTATTACACAGAGTGATTAACGTACACAAGACTTTTTAATACAACACGTCCTGGGGTGTGCTCTGAGATCGTGTGCAAACACGTGCCTCGACGTATGTGATAAAAAATATAACGCAGGTATTGTGTACATTTTAATAACTCAGTTTTAGAAAACAAGGTCACACGTCTCAGCCATTTATATACCACACTTATCACACCTGATATAAAGATATAACTATGTTAATGCAGTTTTATTCTTTCGCCAATATAATTAATTATTAAAAAAATAAAAATATAATTCGGTCAAAATCTAAATAAGATTTTTTTAAAATGTTTCTTCTTCCAACTGTTTTATGTTTGAAATTATTCGTGTCATTATAATAACACTCACGTGTCGTTTTATTTCTCCATTAAGCTTAACTCTTGTACTATAAAAAAAAAAGAGAGAGAGAGAGAGAGAGAGAGAGAGAGAGAGAGAGAGGAAAAGTGAAAGAGAGAGGGGGAGAGAGAGAGAAAGATAGAGAAAATCATCGATAAATTACATTCTTTTACTGACGTATTTTCTTTTCTTCTTATAATCCTTACAAACATAAACGATTGGAAATTCAACCCAGTCGCTATTTATTTATTCAGTACTAAATTTATATCTTGCTTTTTTCTTTGTGTTTAGTTTATTAATGACAACGTTCTTCTAGATTTGTGAATAAAAGGCTTGCCGTCACACAAACTTAACATAACTGGTCGTAACATAACTGGTCGGTTATTTTCTCATTCTACTGAATTTAAATTATATCCAGCTCGCTAACAAGATCTTAAATAGTGTATTACATTTAATATGCTCTTTCAAAACTGCGCATATTATTTTGAAATTAAGTACTGTAATTGAGCCTTTAAGTGTTATACACTTTAAAAATACAGACACATGAATAAGTAATTAGAATGTTCCTATGTTTTTCATGTCGTCTTTGTCAAGATGCGATGTTCTGGAGTGTTTGCTAATGTAATACTAAATTACAAAATTAATTACGCCCCGGTCGTGCCTATGTTCATCCGCATTAGAGACCTCAGCATGTGAAAAGATAGTTGGTCGTAGCACTATGCCCAGCCACCTTCGTTCATTTGTTAGTTACCCAGTATTATTAGACGTTCCACTGATTTGAAACCGGGTTTACAACTCAAGACTCTACCGCTAGGCCACGCCGTCACATCTGGTTCTGTCATACATTTAATTTGTAAACAACAAATAAAAAATTAATAGAAACATTTTAACGATCGTCGTTAAAAGAAAATGTGTGGGCCTCATGTACAACCCATTAATCCATCACTGTCAATAAATCAGGTGTTTATTATTTCTTTTTCTATACTTATGAGATAAACCTAGTCGTATCACAACCGCTCCAACAAGGCGCCAAGGTTAGGTTTTAATTCAAATTAATTAATTACATAAAAACGTCCCTTACCGACCTGTCATTTCAAACAACTTGACTTAACATTCAAAACAAATTAATTCTCACGTTATGTTGTGATTTCGAACGATGCAATTAGCCCGACCAGTAGGTATATAGATTTTTAAAATTATATTAGGCTTAGAGCGTTATAGATTTCGTCTATCACTAGCGGGTCCTTGTTTGGTTAGCTATTAGACGGATTGTTTATAAAGGCACGTGTTGAAGTAAAACACGTATTTTTTTAGCCATTAGAGAGAATTTGGCGTTGGTGAGTGTTTTCATTGAGAAAAAATGTTGTGAGTGGTTTTTATTAGGTAAATAATATGGGTTGTCATTTAAACATTCAATAGGTCACTTTATTCACATAAAACAGAAGTCTGTCAAAAAATTAAATTTATTATGCAGGAGCTAATTTAAAGACTTCTAAATACCCCCCCCCCCCCCCTTACCCCCGCCCCCGTTAATTTCACAGCCTTGAAGATTAATATCTCAAATATTGCATCTACGGACTTTTATATACCTACAAATATAACTATCTAAAACACACTTCTAATAACATATGCCAAGCATATTTTTGTAGATTTTATCGTAATGAAATGAATGGATAAATATGTTATTGTTGCAATTATCTAGATATGCACGACATTATTGGATCGGCATGGTCGAGGTTGGAGAGTGGATGGCTGCCAACACGACAATTACCTAGTTCAAATCTTTTGACAGATGATGCTAATGCACTTTGCTAACCAGGAATTTAGTCGAATTTCCCATTCATCCATCAGAATATCGGTCTATTTTTTTATGTATACGTTCACATTTA